>NC_056748.1:464131300-464185744 GCF_019279795.1 Protopterus annectens
TTTGTCAAGTCTGATGATGTCACCATCCTACAAATATACGTGTGGAAAGGAAAAATCCCAGTAATGTGTATAGCACGTCGTGTAAATGCATACTGCTGTAGTATCATAATGTAGTTAGGGGTTCGAATCCTGCACTTGCCAACTGTGTGTGTGTCTCTCCCTGGGGAGGAGCAACCTTTTTGGAGACTACTCACACCCCTTAAAAGTGATATACTCCTCTTTGTCAAGTCTGATGATGTCACCATCCTACAAATATACGTGTGGAAAGGAAAAATCCCAGTAATGTGTATAGCACGTCGTGTAAATGCATACTGCTGTAGTATCATAATGTAGTTAGGTAGGGGTTTGAATCCTGCACTTGCCAACTGTGTGTGTGAGTGTGTGTCTCTCCCTAGGGAGGAGCAACCTTTTTGGAGAATACTCACACCCTTTAAAAGTGGTATACTCATCTTTGACAAGTCTGATGATGTTACCATCCTACAAATATACGTGTGGAAAGGTGAAATCCCAGTAATGTGTATAGCGCATCGTGTAAATGCATACTGCTGTAGTATCATAATGTAGTTAGGAAGGAGTTTGAATCTTGCACTTGCTTACTGGGTGTGTGTGTTCCAGGTGTGTGACACTGTTGGTCAATATGGAGTAGGTTTTGATTTTTCTAGTGTATGACATATCACAATGACAACTGTATGTGCATTACACATGTAAGGTAGCTGTGGAAAAAATCCATATACATACATGTGACCTCAATTATTTCATAGGTGGGTACTCTGCTTTCTCCATGAACACATCTGTTATCTTTGCCAGAGTGTGCTGGCACTTTCCAGACCTTAGGTCACTTCTGTATGCTTGTGACAAGCTTAGCCACTGCAGTGATCCCTGGGCTCGTATTCTGTTTCACATCCACTCATCACGGTTTCTATTGAAGAGTGTGAGTGAGGGTTTATCTTGAGGTATATTTGAAATCTTTTCCAAAGCAAGCAAAGTCTAGCAAAGATGACTAATCATTATAGGTGTGCAACAACCTCTGTGGATACAACACCAAACATACTTGTCATAGGTGAATCCATAGTCAGACACACTGACGTCCCACTCACCAGGCTGAACAAGGAGAGGGTCACAGTAAGCTGCCTGTCGGGCTAGAATCCGCCACATAACACAAGCACTCGGGTCACTCCATGGCAGGTACAAATATGACACAGTCATTGTCCATGCAGGTGTGAACGTCCTGAGAGCGTACCTCCTGGACTACATGAAAAGAGACATAGAGGAGCTCTCTGATTATGTAGCCCAGGCAGGTATGACCCTGACCCTGAGCAGTATCCTTCCTTCACCAAGAATGATGCCACAATATAGAGACAAGATGATCAGCTTTAACAATTGGCTTAATGTCTGGCGTCATTCAAAGGGGATCAGTGTCCGTCTGCCTGGGATGACATGCTTGACAAGCCACGCTGCTTCGCAAGGGCGGCTTGCACCTGTCACCCTGGGATTCGGATATTGGCTAAGGCTCTTGCCACCCGATAGTGCCTTTTTAGGCAAGGCTCAAATTCTAAACCTACCACCCTAGAAAACAAAAATGGGAAGAAACTGAGGGTAATGCTGCTCAATGCCAGAAGTCTAAATCTCAAAATGCACTTGAGGCCCTTCTTAGTATGGAGAACATCGATGTCTGTGCTGTAATTGAAACCTGGTTCAAGGCTCCTGAGAGCACCCGGCACTATTAGGTTTTACCTCATATCATGCGTTCGGCCCCAAAACCGGACCACACCACAAAAGGAGGGTGTATCCATATTCATAAAGGATACCCACACCTCCAGGTTGGTGGCAATGCAAGCTGAAACCATCCAGGTGCAACTAACCATAGGCAAAACTGCTCTACAAATTGTAGCATGCTACAGGCCACCCTCTCAAACTCAGGAACCCCACACAGCCTTCCTGAAGACACTGGAGGGTATAAATGTATCTCAAACACCATCATATTGGGTGACTTCAACTACCCGAATATAGACTGGGAACATTACTCAAGCCCTAACTTTCTAGCCCAATGGTTCCTGGAGTTCATAAATTCAAATGCCATGGAACAGCTAGTCACTGTTCCCATGAGAGGAGAAAATATACTAGATCTCATTATCACAAACATGGGGACAAAATGCTCCACACCAGAAGTATATCCCTCATTGGTGAGATCTGATCATAAACTAATCTCACTGGAAATCCACATCCCGCCCCCACCCCAAACAAAAAAGACCACAGTGAAGAATTTCTCAAAAGCAAACTTCATACTACTCAAGACTGGTGTGGTATCCTTCAAGGCCCCTGAGCCAGTGGAAACCAAACATGCGGAAGCCCTTACAAATGCCTTCTATGAACACCTCCAGGACTGCATGGATCAGGCAATCCCAAATAAAACCAAGACTCTTTCCACAAAGGGCAAATGTCCAGTCTGGTGGACCCCAGCCATTAACAAACTTTACAATAAGAGGAGAAAGCTATTACATGATAGAACAAAATCCATAAAAGGGAAGTCACCCCTGATCATTATTAGTAAAAAAATACGAGCACTCATAAAATCAACTAAGGCCAATTTTGAGAGAAAAATAGCCATGGATTCAAAGGACAATCATAAGGCCTTTTCAGCTATGTTAGGAACCTGGGTGGAAACTCCCAGATATGCTCAGAATTAGTCCAACATGATACAAAAATCACTGAACCCACAGACATTGCCAACATACTGGCAGACAGGTTCAGTGCAACCTTCCCCCTCCTCCCCTAAAGGAGATAACTATCCCAGCAGAGTGTAGCCTCCCAGACATCTCAAATGCGCAGGTGAAAGCTGCTCTCTAAAGCTAAAAACACAGCATCAATGGGACGGATGGTGTCCCCGGCTGTGTGCTACACAGCTAAATGAGGAATTAAACCCGCATAAGGCAGCTGTTTAATCTCAGCCTTACCACAGGATCGTGCCCAAGGAGTGGCGTCGGCAACTGTGGTCCCACTCCACAAAGGCGGTGCCTCTGGACCCTGGTAATTACCGCCCCATAAGCAACAAGTCTAGTCTGCAAAGCTATGGAGAGGATCATAATGGAGCTCATAAACAAAGATATAGGGGACTTGCAGACGTTGGACCCAACCCAGTTTGAAAGCGTCAAGGGCAGATCATGCCTTTTGAACTTGGTTGACTTCTTGAAACAGTCACCAAGGCCATTGATGAGGAAAGGCAGTCCATACAGCCTACCTTGACCTTGCAAAGGCTTTTCGACACAATACCCCACTCGGGTATTGTAGAAAAACTACCAGCTTAAATGTAAACCCATATGTCACAAGATGGGTTGCAAACTGGCTTAAGGACAGAACCCACAGGGTTAGAGTTGCTGGCTATGTCAGACTCCAAGCGGTCACAAGTGGTGTCCCACAGGGCTCGGTCCTTGGCCCCTATTGTTTGGCATCTACTTCTCAGAAGTACAGGCCAACATGGGAGGACTTTGGCTGACAAAGTTTGCAGACAACTGCAAACTGGCCATAGTGGAAAGTGCATCGGACACGGATATCCTTCAGAAGGGACTCACGGAAACAGATAGCTGGTGCCAGAGCCATGGCCTGAAGTTAAACGCCAAAAATGTATAGTCATACCGCCGGGAAAAACAAGGTAACCCCAAGCTACCATATAGGCGGCAATCCACTAAGCACAGAAGAGGTTGTCAGGGACCTGGGGACCCAGGTTGACAGTGGCCTTTCTTTTGACACTCACATTGCTAAAGTGGTTAGAAAGACCTTCTACATTGCCCACCTGATCATGAAGGGATTCACATCCAGATCTAGTGAGGTCATTGTTCCCCTGTACTCTTCACTTATCAGACCAATGATCGAGTACAATGCCCCATTCGGGATGTATCTCACCCGACATCTGCAGCAATTGGAGAGACCCCAAAAGTTCCTCACCAAAAGGATAAAGGGACTCCAAAATCTGTCATATGCTGCCAGATTGAAGAAACTCCAGCTCTATTCAGTTGCATACCGTCTGCTCAGAGGTGACATGTGCCTGACATACAAGGCCATGTCCAACCCGGAATTAATGGACATGCTCCACCTCAAAAAATCCAAATCCACCAAAACCACTAGAGCAAGCGACTTAAACCTTAGCACGGATATAAATAGGAATTTCTTGTGTTTGTGATAGCATGGTCCATGCAACCCTGTAGGTGAACAGTGTGCAATACTAAAGGATTATGCAGCTGGGACAGTGTTAATCTTAGTAATGCAAACCAATGACAGATCGCAACAACAGCATCACCCACAGCACAGTGTCAACCCGTGTCATACACACACATGCGTACAATGTATACTGGCCACCAATAGAAACTATGGAGTGTTAACACTGGCCAATACAGGGCATGTCACCCTGCCCATGTGTCCAATATGCATGTACATGCAGACAGTGCACCTCCACCATATTCACAAATGGACACCTGCAAACCTGTGTTGCACACACCCCACACTTACTGTCCACTGTATAATGCATGCTGACACAACTACACATATCAGCCAAGTGGCACATGGGCAAACAAAATACAATTGGAATAAACACTGGTGAAAACAATACAACATTGCTAATTACAGCTTTAATGCATCATGCCTGCTCAGCTACACTTTCAAGGATATCATTACACTTTACTGCTGACAACATGCTACACATCCAACCATTGCTATACTTTATTAAAGTCACCCTGTGCGTCAGCACCATGTTAGCCTGTTCCTGCATCAATGTTACAGATGACAGGAAGTGGCACAGGTTTCATCATATGCACAGGGTGTGTTGTTGGTTTGCCAGAGGCCTACACTGAGCCATACAATCGACACGTGTGTATGAGTGTGTGAGGGCCATGAGTACTGCTATGGGCCAGTGTTGATGTCATGTATGCAGGTATGTGTTTGCCCTAGGTTTCTGGTTTATGTGTGTGAGTCTGCATGCATACAGTTCCACCATGTGGCTGCCATATACGGGGATTTGTGAGACAGCTACAGACTGTACCTCACAGGCTTTACAGATCACCGTCTCTGGCCACGGATATGGAACCTGTGGCTGGCAGGGGTGCTACAGACAGTATCAGGTACTAATCCAGATTGAGTACTATCCGAAGAGGTTGACATATGTCCACTGGATCCAGGTCCCTGCTGGGACTGGCCAGGGCCACGTGCACATGGTCTGCTAGGAAGGTCTATGGACAGCATCCCCCAACATTGTTGGGGCTGGTACTGGCACTACGGGAGCGGCTGTGACTTGCTGGACATCCACGGCGACCTCCAGCTGCTGATGTTGCTGGCATACATCCACGTCGATGTCTCAACCGTCCCGCACTGTCCTGACACATGGACATGACATTGTGGAGGACATCCAATGTCTCACCCCAACGTCTATCAATGACCTCAGTGTAGTTACGTATGGCACCTGCTAGGTCACGGATACTGTCATTTACAGAGGTGTTATGAGCCCTCTGTGCCCTTAGTCCCTCTCTGGTGTACTGCTCCATTCATGTCTGTGCCTCCATGACAGCCTGGAATATGCGTGTGGTAGAAAGAGGTGTGGCACATCTGCCAGGGGCATGATGACCACCAGTGCCCTGATGAGAACCCCTGGGCATCTGCTTATGTGGTACCATTCCAGACATCTGGCTATGGCTGCTGTGTCCTGATACATGTGCCATAGATACCACACTGTCCTGGCCAGTGCCAACCGTACACTGTCCCTCAGTTAAGGGCAATGGTGATGATGGATGTACAGGCAGTATGACTGTGTGCATGGATGAGGTGGGGACTTGTGTACTGTCAATTGGTGGCCCAACAACAGACCCTGACAAACCTGTTTGTACCTCAACACAGCTATCCTCATCATCATTGTCTGTCTCAGTGACATCAGGTTCCCTGCTGTACTGAACCAGCCCCACCTCGACACCTGTGAGATGAAAACAGGAAACACACTTTAAGACCTGAACATGACTTCAGACCACATGCACACATACAAAAATACACTCCGCCCTAAAGCAGACACACACACCAGCAATCTCAGAACATACACCACAATAGCAGGTGATGGTGGGGTACAGTATCTCAAGCAAAACAGTCATATCACACATGTCAGCATGCAGGACATGTGTTGCTCAACAGCATGCAGTGGAGGTGTAGACAGTCCTTGTTACTAACAGTATACATGGCTTTGATGCATGTGTTTTGTTATTAGGTGACGGGCCACCCCCTGGAACACAATGCATACATGGCCACAAAACTGCTATGCAGGTATTCATAACCCAGTAATGTACTGTGCACCATGACTCACAGGTGTACATACCATTGCCGGATGTGTATCTGTGTGTCAGATAGGTATCCAATGCTGATTACATCCTCTGTGTCTTTAGCAAATAATTGTGGACACATTTTTAGCACATGCATGATGAGTATTAACACAACATCATCAGTGGTGCATGGATAATTGATGGAATACCATTCGGCCTCATACCCAATGTACGGTACTTAGGGTGAGTGTAGATCATATTGTGGACATGCCAGTCTCATCCATGACATGGCCTGCTAAAACACAACTGCATATTTAAACACTACACATACCCAATGTGTGTCATATGACCTAGCCACTCAATAGCATCACAAGACATATATGTGTCAGTTGTGCAAATGGTGATTGGTATGCATATTGTTTAGAGGTGCATATGTGTGCACACACGCAACATTAAGGTGTATAGCAATGAAAGCTATGTGTAGTACTGTGGTTACAATAACTGGCTCGGGTATAGTACCATAGGCCATCATCATAAGGCATCATGTGGTCACTCAAGGCTACAAATGTTTCCCAAACCAGGACTAATCATGTTGTGCCAGAACTGTACTACTTTGGCTACATTCACTATTTCACAACCAGTTGTTACGTGAGTTTGTAAGGAGTCCAATAAGGAGCATTCCCTGACATGAATGTGTAGTGTGTTGCAGAGTGTTTAAATGCCCCATGATAGGCCTCTACTCCTCAGGTATATTATGTGTAATGTGTGGATGAGATTTGGATACTGGAGTGTGTCTTTACAGAGGGTTTGGGAATCCTTTATGTATAGCATGTTAAAATGCTCTGTATATGACATAGATGTGTATGTTATGTGCATGTTGAGTATCAACTGTGCCTATCCAATGGTCACTACAGTCTAGCCACATTTGTTTGAGATGGTCTGGGTATTGCATGTGTTTGAGGCAGCTAATCCCATTAGTGAGATGTACGTGCTCTTACACCAAACATGCACAGCATGCATTATGGGTAGGTGTGTTACATGTGTACATGGCCTACACCTTAACTATGACATGCACTTTTTATTTACAATAATAAATGTAGAACACACTCACCAGCATCTGTCTGCTGCCTTGATGTCACCCCAGAGGGACCTACATAGAGATGAGACAGTTTGTCAGTGGCCACAACTGTGGCATTGCTACTGTGTGTTTGCAATCTTACAGTACAACAACAGTTTACATTCACAGGGCAACAGATTATGTTCCAAATGATCAGTATTGCAGAACAACAGGCTCCACATCTTTGAACGACACACTCCACATCTCACATATGCATGATCTACCAATACAGATAGCAGTAGTCTACAGATATGCCATGTTACCTGCATGCTCCATGTGTGCTTGCTGGGTGGCTCCAACCTCCATCATGGTGTATGTCTGCTGCTGTTGTTGTTGGGCAGGTGCCACCAGGCTCAGGAGCAGCTCCTCCACTCTGGTGAGGGAGGATGGATATTAACACCACCTCCTGTTGCAAGCTGTTGTCTACGCACATCAGCAGCATGCTGATGGACATGTCTGAGAAGATCATTGCAATGGTGGCGTACCTGCTCATATGTCTGGTTATGCAGACCTACCTCATTTACCCTGCGGACAACATCTTGCCACATTGCAGTACACTCCTGCTGGTCCTGAGATGGTAGTGCTGAATCATACTGCTAGTAATTATATCATCTTCAGCACTACTGTAACTGGGGTTCCTGCGATGGGCCATGATCCCTGGAAGACATAAATACAAAACTATTTCTGAGCAAGTCATATGGCACATTTAATATTATACAGTAGAGATATCACTGAACTGCCGTTTATAGCAACCTATTAGCTAACCGAGAGTGAAACACTATAACTGCCACTTATCACTGCTCACCCCACAACTACTTGAAAGTGCCTTGCTCACTCTCTATCTAGTGAACCATGTTCTGCACAGCAACAAAATAAAATCACTATATAAGAGTACCTGGCACACTGTATGCAACATGATGCACCACCTAGCCACAGCAGATATACATCAAGCTGATGTGTAAAGAAATATATCATCCATCACAATCAATGTAAGGTCTAGTAAATGTATTACTATTATACCACACAACTTGTTAATGGCAAACCCGTGGCCAAAATATGTGCACAATTGGGAATATAGGTCACATACTGTTGTAGTACACTATGAATGTTGCTAGATATGCAGTTATATGTTTTACCACACATATGTCAAAGAACATGTTATAGACATACCCACACACACATCAGACATAATTACAGGACACAAAGGTATGACAACCCAGATAAGCTTTCACTGTGTACTATACAGTACTGTGTGTCAGTACTTACACAACCTTAATCTTGAGAAATGTAATCTGTAATGAATACAGGGACCACACAAAACAGTGGATGCAAGCAATGTGGACATACACCATACTTTGCTGTACAGGCCCAGAGCTTCAAGTAGTACTACAGTACACACAGGATTTGGATTCAACATCAGTACCAATCAATAATCATAGATGTAGTGCTTTAGCCTCCAATGACACACCCTAGTTAAAACCAAGGGACTTAATCACACTGTATGCAATAGCACTTGTTCTGCCTAACAACAGAATACACAGCTTTTGCTAGGATCAAAGCCAGGACCCATACTACCATGACATAAACAGTTTCCCACTAAGCTATCCAACAGATACATATCTTTGATATATTCACAAACATATTGACCATCACAGTCAGTCAACAGAACAGAGAATCTATTGCAACAAGTAGATGTAGGTGTGTATGAGCATATATATATATATATATATATATATATATATATATATATATATATATATATATATATACGTATACACATCCATTGGTCTACATATATATGTAGGCAGATATACATTTCACCTTTCATAGTGAGAATATCAATTATACAAAGGATGTAAGGTGTACAGTAATGTAATAAAATCACACAGTCTTGGGATAAATGCATTGAAGGTGTTGACAGCCCAGGTAGCTTTAGCAGGCCTTACTGGCTTCAACATTGCAAACTGAACAAACCACCCACAGTGTTTAACCACCACATGTCATATACCAGCAATGTATGCTGTCTTGTTTGTCACACACTAAAACCTACATACAAATATGCGCATACTAACCTTCACCAACATATATATCTCCACCCTTCACAAACAGTTGCAATATGTCCCCTGCTCTATGCACATATACAAATGTGAATATATATGACACATATATATTTCTCTGTATGTGTGTGGCATACACACACAAGGTCCACACTGTTGTAAGTCCCTGGACCTCACAGCTGAACTGTTGGGCCTTGCTGCAACACAAACAGGTGTCACATATGAACACACACTAACATTAGGGAGGGTATATATATATATATATATATATATATATATATATATATATATATATATATATATTTATATATATGGCTACAGATGCTAGATAAGTATACTAGACTGCTACAGCAGTTGCCAATGCTAAGCTACACTTTAATATGGCTATCATGCATGTGTTATTCTGTCACACCCATGTTTATATAATGTCAGCGCTAATCTCCCCAACAGCCATTGGTCACACTACTGTACAGAACACAGAGAACATGGATCAGATCTTTAATAACAACCAACAATCCACTCTTTGAGCCAATAACCTACGACCACCAGTTAACAGCACCTTTATTCGATTCACATAAAATAATCCACTGTACAAAAAATAAATCCACAAAGACTGGTCAAGTGCTTTCGTCAATAGACTTCATCAGAACAGTTAATAATGACTACTATCACCATTTTTATATATACCTGATGCCATCAATTAAGAAAACCAATTCAATGTTAAAGTGACAGTGTACTTTCAATCTTAAAAGTTTAAAACTACACATACAAAACTGTGTTTCTTATAAATACACAATTAGTTATAAAATTTTCTAAAAATATATGTTTTAAAATTGAAGTTGTCAGGGTTATAGAAATACTAGTACTTTTTTTAAAAAAAACAAAATCAAAATTGTGTTGCCCGATATCTCAATTCGGGCTTTAAACTAATGTGTTCATTTAGACCCGGGGACACTGTGGCATTTAACCTCAACTGCCGTCTAACTTCAGCCCGAAGCAACTGGTTACCCCAGTCACCCCCCCTAAAGTTCTTACCAACAATTTCCAAAATTCCAAACCTAAAATAGTGGTCAGAATTATTAGCTTTGATGTGTTTATATAAGGTGTTATTGTCATCCTTTTTCAAAATACTATACATATGCTCATAAATTCTCCTACTCAAACGCCTTTCTGTTTTTCCAACATAAAAATGACCACAGGTCTGGCAAACGGCTAAATATACTAGACCCTGGGAAGTACAAGTACCTGCCACAAAGTTAACTACTATTTGATTAGGTCCAAGTAAAACAGAAGGAATGTCAGTGATAAACCTACAATAATCACAGGCCACACATTTATAAGTACCTTTTCTATACCATTTTTTATCAGGAATTGGATTTTCTAATAAGTTCTTTAAATTCCGATTAACCCGATATGTAAAATGAGGGCCATCACCAAGGATTTTAAGTAACTCCGTGTTCCCTTTAAACATTGCCCAATTGTTTTTAATGATGTTTTTAACTACCTGTGATATTTCACCATAGGTTAATACCATGGTTTGTGTAAAATCTGTATCTACACCTATATTATGACTAACCTTGTCTTCATCTTCACTTAATAATGGCTTGAACCTAGTACCCCATTCAGAACACACCTGATCCTTAATATTATTAATAAAACTTAGTGGGTAACCTCGGACTCCAAACATACTGACTAATTTATCCACCTTTAACTTGAACAGGTCGAAATTTGAACACATACGGGCAACTCACACCTGTATTTTGAAAAAGGATGACAATAACGCCTTATATAAACACATCAAAGCTAATCATTCTGACCACTATTTTAGGTTTGGAATTTTGGAAATTGTTGGTAAGAACTTTAGGGGGGGTGACTGGAGTAACCAGTTGCTTCGGGCTGAAGTTAGATGGCAGTTGAGGTTAAATGCCACAGTGTCCCCGGGTCTAAATGAACACAATAGTTTAAAGCCCGAACTGAGATATCGGGCAACACAATTTTGATTTTGTTTTTTTTTAAAAAGTACTAGTATTTCTATAACCCTGACAACTTCAATTTTAAAACATATATTTTTAGAAAATTTTATAACTAATTGTGTATTTATAAGAAACACAGTTTTGTATGTATAGTTTTAAACTTTTAAGATTGAAAATACACTGTCACTTTAACATTGAATTGGTTTTCTTAATTGATGGCAGCAGGTATATATAAAAATGGTGATAGTAGTTATTATTAACTGTTCTGATGAAGTCTATTGACGAAAGCGCTTGACCAGTCTTTGTAGATTTATTTTTTCTGCAGTGGATTATTTTATGTGAATTGAATAAAGGTGCTGTTAACTGGTGGTCATAGGTTATTGGCTCAAAGAGTGGATTGTTGGTTGTTATTTGTGGTTGTTTCCACTCTTTTACACACCACTTTTTGTTATGGATCAGATCTTTGACATTTAATGTTGAGCTACACATTACACAGGTATGTCCCACTGCCCACAGGTACACAATGCATTGTCCATAGCAGTAGTTAAGCAGAACATCTGTGCATAAAGAAGTACGGCTGCCACATATGGATGGTTCACATTATGTACACTATTCTTCAATAACATCTACTACATGCCAGTAAATACATATGTGTCACATATCTTTCCTTTGTATGATTTGTTAATATTTCTTTTTCCTTTTCTCTGTCTCTCTCTCTCTCTCTCTCTCTCTCTGTCAGTCTTTGCAATAAAGTGATTGAGTTTGTTGGCAGAGATTGCAGCCTGCTTTTATAGGAATTTGCACATGAGCATGTGATGGCCTCTGCGCCAATTAGTGGTCACCATTTGCTAATTACATGCAGCCTGCTGTGTAGTAATTGCAGTAATCACTGTCATAGCAACCCTGTACTATAAATTGCTAACTCATGTAGGCGTGGCCCTTTCAGCTTTCCAAGATGGAGATCATCCTTGTTTGCTGTGCACATCATTGTTTAAGACAGAAGATTGGTATAATTGTTATATCAGAAGCCAGGGGTGTAGCCAGAGATTTACTTTCATAGCCGGCCTTAGGCATAGACCAACTAGGCAGCCGCCTAGGGCACTGCTCTAGCAGGGGCACTTTTCCAGTATTTATTTGATGTAGGTAGACCAGGATGGGGGCACCGAGTGGTGTGGTGGGGGCACCGTAGAGCCCTTTTGCCTAGGGCACCAGTTGATCTAAGGCCACTCCTGTTTACATTTTGTACTCAGACATAATGTTGCTACTTCCAGTACCACTTGTCAGTGTAGAAATGTACTCACCCCTCAAAATGTTACCCCAAGATACATGGAAAGATGTACTTTCTTTTCAACTGTTACAATTAACTGCCACACAAAGCTAGTTATTGAGATGTATTCATTTGGCACAAGAATTGCTTGTGAACTGCTATACTGTGAATATTAATTTACTCAGTTCTAAACAGTTTGTGCTTTTTTAGTGTTGACATTAGCACAAGCTGCTCAGAAAATCTGGACACATGTCAGTACTGTGAGTATGCTTACCTACATCCTTGGTAGACCCTACACACACAGGTATATTCTACATTTGAGTAGGGTTGCAGAAGTACAGAGAGCGTAAGTACTATTGTGTGGATTTTATCTTGCTGGACTTACAGGGTTGCTGTGTACATGTTAGTTTATCAAGGCAAGTAGTCTGTCTGCGTAACTCCCAACTGTGGACCTATCCACATGATAGCCAGAGAATAGCCTGTTATTTTTTGTCTGTGCACCACACCGGTCTTTTCAGCAATAGAGCAATGGCATTCTTACAGTTGGTTGCTACCAGTACATGGCTACATCCATTTGTATTTCAGTGTTGTATTCCTACATAAGGGTATGCTTCCGAAACTCCTTCCAAAGCTATTTGTACAGTGTGTAACAGCAGAAAGGCTGATATGCCTCTGTGTTTCTGCCTCTGCCAGACCTGTCAACCACTTAGGTACATATTTGAACAGACTCAGGGGAAAAGTCAAGAAAAAGTCAGGGACAATCAGGGACACCTTTAAAATATTAGTGCTATTAAGTTGAGACATTGAGAGAATCAGAGCATATGAATTAATACACCTTTTCTGAAGTAAAAGAAGTGTCTAACTCTTAATTATTGTCATTATTCATTAAGTGTAATTCACCACCTTTCTGGCCAAAGTCAGTAGTTTTCGGAGGGATTCAGAGGGACAGAACTAAAATTTGTTTCAAAATCAGGGACATCCCTGAAAATTAGGGACAGTTGGGAGGTATGGCCTCTGCCCTAAACAGATATGCCAGTTTTTGTCCTGCTGTGATACTGTGTGGGGTTGTAAAGTGATGGTGTAACATTATTTCCTGCTAGAATGGCTGCTTCTCTTATCACAGTCATGTAATGTAATCCCACAACAACTGTTGGTCAACATCCACAGAACAAGTTGTGTGGTATGGTATTCCTATTTTTCCTTTACATTCACACATTTTGATGCATGATATATTTATTTAAGCACCAACTTGATGTATATCTACTGTGGCTTAGTGGTGCTTCATGTTGTGTAGTGTGTGCAAGGTCCGGGGTTCGAGACTTACAGTGGTGTTTTATTTTGCTCCTGAGCAGAAAAAGGGCCCTCACATAAAGAGTGACTAAGGCACTTTTAAGCAGTTGTAAGCGGGTCTGAGTGGGTTTGTGCATTGCTTAGCCAAGCGCAAACAAGTGCAAACCTGCCCAAACCCGCTAACTACTGCTTAATAGTGCTTACTCCCGCTAACCCCCGCACTCATTTCTTTGAAAGAAAAGAAAATGGGGAGATAGGAAAGTGGTAAAAACGGGGCACAAAGAGGGAAAGACAGTATGGAAAATAGCTTGGGATGTGAAGGATGGGTGTAGGGAAGGTCCATAGCTGCCCATTTCTTCAACAGCAACAGCTGTGCATATGCAATAAAGTTGGTGGTAGATATGAAACCTTCAACCCCTGAGAGAGGGGTGAGGACAACAAAGTATGTTGTAATGCCAATTAAATAACATTTCATGTGTCTAATGGACATGTGTGCAAAATGGGCAGCTATGTATGGGGCGTAATTTTTTTTTCGGACCAGATTGACCTTTTTTTTTCAGGTGAGAGTGGAATGTGGGCTAGGGGAAGTAGGTATATTTGGGGAGGTAGGTTGGGGAGGTAAACAGACAAGACAAACAAGATGCATACAGGGGCGGTATATGACACGTGGTGGGTGAACACCTTTAATGGGGAGGGATGTTTGGAAATTGCAAGCCCATTAGCCCCCAGATGGAAACAGTGGGACTGAGGTCCCCACCCCATGGGCAGTCACCACTGCACCTTCACGGCCCAGAGGGTGGCTGTGCTGGGGGCTGTGTAGGAGGGGCAGGCTGACCCGGGAGTTGCACCACTCAAGCCTCAAGCTGGCATAGAGGTTCTGCAACAGAACGTTCAGTCTTTCTACGTACCACAGCCCAGACCATTCAAAGGGTGATAGGTGTCCCTCCTCCGTCCACACTTGCATGGGGGGGCTGAGCCCCATCCCCTGCAGTGCTTCCACCCAAAGGTGGCATAGGGCCAACGGAGGAGGAGGTCCCAGGCTGGGCACCAGATCTGCTGGTGCCAGGTGCCATGGCCAGCTGAGGTGGGACAGGTGAGTCCACTGGGACCAGCCTTCCCATACAAACTATGTTTTGGAGAGTTTAATAAAGATATGGGTTAGTACTAGTCAACAACATTCCCAGTTAGCGGTGTTTGTAGTGCTTTCAATAAAATACTGTTTCCGACATCCGTGGCTCCAGCAGTTTTTGGCAATTCTGAACATTCCCAGTTAGTTATAACAGCATGCAGAAGTATTCCCATTAACCCAACACACCAGATTTTCAACAGTTGAAAAGCAAGCATAACACATGCATATATAGTACAATAGTGGACATTACAACAGTATGCAGGTTGAATTGATGGCAACAGGCCACCAATATTGTGGTATTTTAACAGGGCACATGCATAGAAATAAATGCAAATATTTATAAACCAATAGGACATATGTCCCAACAAATGTTTTGAGATTAGACATACCGATTGAGGTGTGGAATTGCATTTTTATGCACATACAGTAGGGTGGAAAAAGATAGCTCAATTAACAACTTATATATCCTTCTAGTTTTCACTACATTCCTATTAACTGCAGTTATATGTCCCTTACATGTATTATTACACTACCCAATGTCCTTATATTGTGCAATTGGATTTTGCTAGATCATTATATACATGAGCTGTATCTTACATACAAACTGTCCAAGATGCAGATGTTACTGCTACATATTTTGAGAGTTGCTCACACACACACTACTGCTAAGATGGTACACTGACAGCTCTACTTTCATATAATTATTATCTAGATATGTTCATGTGAAGGTATCATTTATATGTTAACAGCTCCTTACATTTCTGGCAGCACACTGACATTTCTGGGGAACACAATACCAAGCTACTCATGTGCCAGATTAACCTGTACATGCTGGGCATGAACCAACAGTTAAGGACTGTAAATATGCATAAAAGCTACTGGCACTCCCTTCATCCATGTTATATGGGCCTACCCAAGTGTGGGTTGACACTGCTTAATACAACACTATTATTTGTAGAATGCAACAGTACAACAACATATCAAAGAAAATGACACAGATGCACTCCAGGAATTATACATTTATTAAAGGATTATTACAACTTTATTTATTGGGTTAAAACACTTTTTGAAGGCTCTCTCATTTATTTTTATATAACAGTACATGCATAATAATTATTAACCTGCCTGATGATGCAGCCTTTGCAGCCTATCTTCATGGGCTTGCTGATTCATAGCCCGGACACCTGCAGCTGTGAAGTAAATGCAGTGATATTGAGACATACCTATCCATAGTGTAGACAAGCATAGCAATTCTTAACTACTTAATACAGTGGCTACTTACTCAGTACTGGGGCATTAGGCATCACACTGGATTCCTGGATCCACTGGTCCAGTTGATCCTCCCTACATCACTTCAGGTCAAAATAATGGTGCCTGATGTGCTCACCAGTCCAAGGAACACCAGTGGCACTGGTGAGATCACAAGCAAGACTGTTCCAGGCCTCCATTTTATATTGGGTACCCTGGTACTGGCCCCACAGGAGTCTTTCCTCATGATTGTGGACAAGGAGGCAAACCATTACTTTGGACTCCTCAGTGCCTCAGAGTTGCGCTCTAAATTGAGTGCCTTCTCCAACACTGGCCATGCTGACTGCAGAAGGAAGCTACAACCAGTTATAGCAAGTATTCCCACCTGTGGAACTTAAATATGCTTCATTTCCCGCACTTATTTGTGATTAGCCAGTTTTGAAAAAACTCAGCTGCAGGCACACCTGCTTAGCTGATGTTGGCAATGTCTAAAATTCCTTTGATAGATATGTGTCTGTTGATAGTGCATGTTTATGAAATGCTGTCATGGCTTAGTGGTTAAATACTGTGACTATAGTACTCAGTATCCTGAGTTCGAGCCCTGTCACTGCTTTTTATTTTCCTGCTGGTCAGACCTGACTGGTTAAGGTACAGTAAAGGAGATGTGACCGTGTTTAACCAACTTTGCCCAACGTTGCTCAATGTTGCTCAACTTTGCCCGACATTGCGCTGGTTAGCTCGGCATGCAGCTATGCGCAAATACGTTGTGATTGCTCTGGTTAGCATGGTGCGCAGCTACGTGCAAAGACATTGCACTGGTTAACGCGGTGTGCAGCTATGAGCAATTGGATTTAAATATGCTCAATACTGGTAAAATGTGCTTTGCAGTACTTTATATTGCTTAAAATGGGGTACTCATGCCTCAGAATGCATAACCATTTCACCTTCATATAAATATAATTTGTTCACTACTACATTTAACTTTTCAATGCTTTTTACAAAACTTATACATAAAAAATGTCAGGAAATATTTTTGTATACAGATTTCCAACAGAAAATGGAACGTGCAGTAGTGGAACACGAACCGAGAATGCCTCCTCTTTGTGCGAAGGCTCTAACCACTATGCTATCGCTATTTTGCTTAATTTGCATATATTTTTCTTATTATCCTCTTCTGGTGTCTAAGCTGCTAACTGTAGCTAAGCAATGGGCAAACCCACGCAAACACACGCAAATATGGGCAGCTATATTGGATGAAATAAAAAACAAATTTTAAAATCTTTCTATTTTTAATTTTGTCAGTTGTTTAACATATGGGGGAGTGTAGTGTTACATTGTGCACATGTGAGCGGACTCGCTCATGTAACTTGACATTGCGGCATTTCTTCCTTGCAGGGGCGTGGATTTGTGGACTGCTCGGCAGTCCGACATGCCCCCTACACTCATCCACACTCCATGTAAGCTTTAGAGTTGAGGCAGCGCACCCTCATTACTATGCATGGCACGCTATCGTCATACTCTTACATGGAAGATTAGTAAATCCTGGGGACTATTTTACAATTAGCTTACATGGATTTCAGTATTATTTATTTATTTATTTAACTGTCCTGCCATTAATTTTACAAAAACTGTTTGACTAATGCCATTTGTGATTTTATTTTTTTTTTTTATTTAGAACTTTGGTTTGGTGTTACTATACAATTATAAAAAAATGTAAAAAAAACAAAATAGATATTAGCTTAACTAACATATGTTTATATTTACATTATTTATATTTGCTGTTTTCTGCCTGTTATTCTTGTGCACTGTAACAGATGTGTTTTAGATGAAAAGAAAATACATGCATGTCAGTCTCGTGACTTTAAATCTTTATTTAAGCATGTCAGTCTTGTGACTTTAAATCTTTACTGTTATTAACTATTTTTATTTAATTTTATACACTGGAACAGTTTGTTTACCTTTTGACCAAGAATGGCAGTTATATGCTCTACTTTACTGTAGTACTGATACATGTCTTACTTTAACTAAATGGAAGTTTTAAACATTTGAGAATGATTTGTCCAGATTCTACTATCCTACCATGTATGCTTAACCATTTTCAAAACATATTATAAAACATATTTTGTACAAATCAGCTGTAGTTTCCTGTTCTTTTTAAGCTCAGCTGTTATATAGAGGAAGTCATTCTCTGTCAGTTTAGCTAATTTATTTTCTTTATCTTGCAACTGCTGTTCAAGAGTTTCCTCATAGTCTGCCTGATATGTCTCAGGTGCCTGTTCTGCTGAATCTGAAACTCCTTAGCACTTTTGAAAAAATGTATGTATAACTTGTGTAAGCTTCCTGAACTCATTGTGTCTGTCTTTTAGAAGTTTATTACATTCTTTTGTAACAAAATGTACTAGAGATTCTATCAGTAACTGTTGCAAATTGTTGTTGCAATTCTGAAATAAACTTTTTACATCTGGTGTCAGAACATAACTAACATTTGAATATAATGTCAGCATATTAACTTTTCTTGGTTCTTTACCATTCAAATTTTTGTCTGTACAGTTTAACCTTTGAATAGTGGCATTCACTGTATTTTTATGACATTGTACACACAATAAACTTTTGTTATACCACACATGATTTTGTTTCAGATACCAGTCAAATATTGTAATCCATTTGCATAATGCCTTACTATTAACTTGCAATCCATTTGCATAATGCCTTACTATTAACTTGCCCTAATAAGGT
Source organism: Protopterus annectens (assembly GCF_019279795.1). NCBI lineage: Eukaryota > Metazoa > Chordata > Ceratodontiformes > Protopteridae > Protopterus > Protopterus annectens. The sequence continues at coordinate 464,150,408 of NC_056748.1, forward strand.
TTTACATTTGCTAATATGCTGTATATACATTTCATTCTGTTATTATTATTATTATTACCTCTGTGGCATTCATACTGTATGTAACATAGAAAAATGTTCTTACCAGTCAACAGAGAGGCAGATGGCCAAGCTGCTTTACTGTAGATGGTTGAAAAGTCTCTGTAGACACTTGTGAAGTTGGTAGAGCAAAACTGGCAGTTTCAGTCTTACAACTTTGTAATTGTACCTTTTTTGGAGAACTTATGGCACTGCTCACCTTCCTGCACTGCAGTCTCAATCCGGATTTAGACGTCTAATAAACTGTATTATTGCTGCAAACTGTAGAAAACTGTTGTAAACTGTAGAAATCTGAAGTACTTCACATAAACGTTAGTTACTGTGCTTTTACAGGATTTACCTTATAAAAAGCATTACCCACTCACTCCCCCTGTTTTTGGATACAGGCTAGGAACATTTCTTAGGGTCATCATTGAAAATTGTATTTTAATTTGTGCTCTGCTTCTATGCTGTGCTTTTTTGTTGTGCTGGAACCAAAGTCTTTTTAATGCAGGGGGCAAGCCCCCCCCCCCCATGTACCCCCACAACATCTGCAAATTATATATACCAACTCAAAGATTGCACTATAGTGAAGAAAAGGGTACATTTATTTTAATTTGCCCTCTGCTTCTATGCTGTGCTTTTTTTGTTGTGCTGGAACCAAAGTCTTTTTAAGACACACAGTCTTGCTGGCTGTTTACTGTTGAAATCAAAGTCACAGAGCTTTGCATGACTCCGTCTGTAATCTGTTTAAAGCACCAAGCCTTTCAAATTACACACTGATAAAGAAATATATTTTGCAGTTATAAGCACAGTTACAGATAACTTATTTATATAACAAATGACACGTACTCCTTCTGTCAGTTTGTAGCATATATTTACAAAGTTTTCCTTCATTACAGATATGAATGATGACTTCTACAAAATACTTCTCTTTGTCCCTCTCTCACATAACTGAACTACTACAATTGTTATATAGAGTGCTAGTCACGCACATAGATTTTGTTATTTCCTCTTGGTATCTTTTTTTGCCTTCTGTGGGAAGTCACATAATGTCTGTTTTTAGACTTTTCTATTGTCCTTTCATAATTTACTTGTCAGCAGTTCTGCTGATGTGAAAATGCACAAATGCACGCAATCAGAATAACAGAAGTATGAAAGGAAATATTTGTTCTGTTCCTAATGAAAAAACATCACGTATTGCTGAGTTTAGATATTTGTTCTGCAAACATGAGAAAATCATGTAATACTTGCTTTCCAATATTGCTTTGTTAGGCCTTTTTGATGCTGTGAAGAGAAGCCTGTTATACATATAGTATGAATGCCCATTTACATTGCTAAACTCTATACATATATTCAAGCAAACTGTTTATTCTATGCTTTATCTTTCAGCATATTTACAACATAATTAATTTCAGCCTTATATTCATAATCTCTAACACCTAGCTGTACCACAATCTCCATTCAAAAGCTTTGAGTTTTCAAAAATTTGATCATATTGTCTCGACCATATTAATTTCGAATTTCTGAAAACTCAATCAACTGATAGGGATCTCTCTCTCTCTCTCTCTCTCTCTATATATATATATATATATATATCATATTGTGACATCCACACTCTGCGCCATTAATCAATGAGCCTGAATCCTCACCACTGGCACTGGAGATGGACATTCACTTGGAACAAAAATGGATACATCCAGTATTTCCAGATGCAGCTCTGTGCATCAAGGACAATTTCCCTTAAGAGCATACAAGAAGCACACCCAGTCTGGGTTTCTCAATCTGTCTCCTTCCAGGTCCCCAGTAAGACTCCCCACTGCCACAGCTATAGATTTGAGACCTCATCTGAGTGTCCAAGTCAGGTTCTCCACCACTCTCTCTTGTGCCCCTGACACACACACTCTTTGAGATTTGATTTTCACACACACCCATACACACACCTGGGAAAGGCTGGCAAAAATTTACTAACTATGCCCCCTTCTGCCTAGACAATAAGGTAGTTACACCACCACCAGACACTCCAAAGCCAGCTACTGTAAGGCTCTTCATAGGATCATAGGAGGCGAGGCCCTTATAAGCCTAACCAAGAAGTTAGCTCATGTTTTGACAAATCAGCACCTGATGCCCCTGTCCAGCAAGGACACGGGTGGAATTCCAGGGGTATATTTGCTGTTTCCCATCCAGTTATCCAGGTTGCACTTAAAAATGGATAAAGAGGTACTCTGCTTGATGTGGAGAGGGAGTCTATTCCATAGATGGGGGAGTCTCTGGGACACATATCTGTCTAACCAACAAGTCCTGTTGACGTCACAGACCAGGTTGAGGCTGTGCGTGTAAGTTACTGGAGTGGAGCTTGACTTGCAGATATGCAGCAGTACCATTAAGGTGGGGGTCTGTGATCACCTTGTATGCCAGACAGAGGTCACCACTGAGGAGTCTCTTTGAAACTGAGTAGAGGAATTGGGCTTTTAGCCTATCTGTGTATAGTAGATGTTTGAGGCCCTGGATTCTCCTGGTGAGGAACCACTGTGGTCTCTCCAGCTGCTGCATGTGCTTTGCGAGGTACATGCCGAAAGGGGCATTGTACTCAATAATGGGCCTTATAAGGGAAGAATGCAGGGATGTTATGACCCCCTTGTTCCTGGATGAGGTACCCTTACTTATGAGGTGGGCCATGTAGAAGGCTTTCCGTACAATGGAAGCAGCATGATGCTCAAAAGTCAGGTTGCTATCAACCTGGCTGCCCAAATCCCTCATGACTGGTTGCATGCTTAGGACGTTGTTATTAATGTGATAATTTGTGGGGACATCACTCTCCCCAAAGAGGATGATGATGCATTTTTTAGTATTCAGCTTGAGGCCATGTTTCTGGCACCAGTCATTTGTCTGAGTGAGACCCTCTTAGAGAATGTTCACATCACTAGGGGAATTGATGAAAGCACCCAGCTTGCAGTCATCTGCAAACTTGGTCAGCCATAGCCCACTGGTTTTGGCCTGCACCTCAGAAAAGTATATCCCAAATAACAGAGGCCCCAAGACTGAACCCTGGGGTACATCACTTGTTACGGGTCTACTGCTTGAGGTGGCTTCCCCTATTTTGACTACGTGGGTTCTATCAGTGAGCCAGTTTGCTACCCATCTGGTAACATATGGATTGATGCCTAGTTGAGAGGGTTTATCTATTATGCCTGAGTGGGGAACAGTGTCAAAGGCTTTGGCCAAGTCAAGGTAGGCAGTATGCACTGTTTTCCTTTGTCCATGGCTTTGGAGACCGTCTCAAAGAAGTCGACCAAATTTAGCAGACATGACCTCCCTCTGATGAAGCCCAACTGTGTGGGATCAACTGTTTGGAGGTTGCCAATGTCCTTGTTAATGATGTCCATGGCCTTGCAGATCAGGCTAGTTAGGCTGATGAGTCTATAATTTCCCCTATTGGTGGATGCTCCACCTTTGTGTAAAGGGATGACAGTGGCTGTCCTCCACTCAGCTGGGTTGAACCTGGTACTCAGGCTTTGGTTGAAAAGGGTGCCTAATGGTGCTGCAAGTTCTTGCCTGAGTTCATGTAAGATGCAGCCTGGGATGTTATCAGGACCCATGGAGGCTGTATTATTTGTCCTTGTGAGAGCAGTGATGACCTGTTTCCTAGATATAAGGGGAAGGGGGCAGGTACTGGGGATGTCCTGATTTACTGATGGGGGGACAGAGGGGTAAAGGTTTCGCTGAATCTGTCAGCCAACAAGTTTGCTATATCTACGGCATTTGTATATGTGGTGTCCTTGGTCACCAGTTCTGAAAAATCTGGGTGCTTCCTTTGAGGTTGCGGACATATGTAAAGAAGGCCTTATGATTGTCTCTAGTAGATGTGGCCAATTTGGACTCGAAGTTTGCTTTGGAGGATTTCACTAGTGCTCTTATTTGCTTGTTCAGGCTGAGGAGACATTGCTTCCAACTGGGCACCTGCTCCTTCTTGGTCTTGGACAGCAATGTTTTCCTTTTGTTATAGAGTTTATTTATTGCAGATGTCCACCAGCCAGGTTTACTCTTCCTTGCAGAGGATGATTTAGTCCTGTCGGGTATTCCTGATTCCATGCATCTATATAAATACTTGCATAGTGCTTTAGTGTAGTTTTGGATATTGGTGCCATTTCCTATAGGGGGAGGGGGATGTGAAGCTGTTTATACCATCCCTCAGGAGGCTATCATCAGCTTTGGAGACATTTTTATGTCTGATCCTAGCTAGAGGGGGGTTGAGGGAGATGGTGACTTCAAATGTGACCGCTTTGGGGTTGGATCTTACCAGGGAGGATGATACTATAGGGATGCTGCAGTGGTTACTCATGTTGGTAATACCAAGCCTAAGATATTATCACCTCTTGTGGAGATAGCGACTAGCTGTTCTAAGGTATTTGCATTTACAAAAATCAAGGAATCTCTGGCCATTTGTGTTCTGGCATGAGTAGTTCTTCCAATCTATGTTTTGTAAGTTAAAGTCAACCAGGATCAGGGTAAAGGGTTGAATCTTGACAGATCCAAATAGGCGGATTGGGCATCTTGAGTCAGATTTGGGGGCCGGTAGCTAGCTATGATTTGAATAGGGGTCTTGTCAATGGTTAGCTGCATCTGGAGTGTCTCCTATGTGTCATACTGTTTGATCAGCCTGGAGGAGTGTATGTCTTTAATGTATATTGAAACTCCACCTCCTTTGGCTTTACTGCCCACAGTTTGGGGTCTGAATGTATGATAGGATGAGTACGCAGGTAAGTCTGGGGTGCTCTCCGCAGCTTTGAACCAGGTTTCTTTAACTGCACAGATGTCAGCATGTTCCAGGGTTAGGAATGCTTGCAATGAGTGCAGTTTCATGTTTAGGCTTTTAATGTTTAGCCGCATGACCTTTAGTTTGTGTTTTGTTGAATTTTTTATGTTGATAGCTTTAACCTCATCACTTTTCCTAAAAAAGGCACTATAGGGAGGCAAGAGCCTTTGCCAGAAGCCTAAAGCTCAGGTGAGACAGATGCAGGCCATCTCTGGCAAAGCGTCATGGTCTGTTGATCATATCTTCCCAGGCTGTCAGATACTGGATCCCCCTGGAATGACACCCGAAACTAAGCCAGTTGTTAAAGTCAATCATTTTCTGTTTGTACTGAGGCATCATTCTGGGTGACAACAGAATGCTGCTTAAGGCTAGGGACATACATGCCTGGAACATATAATCAGTGAGCTCAGTCGTGCCTCTCTTCATAGGTTCATAGGTGTGTACTAGGCTAATCGCCCTGGAGCCTTTACAAGCCTAGCCCATAGGATTACCCTGGCATCATGCCACCTGACCTTCGTTCCCAGTGCCTCTGTCGAGTAGAGCCACTGGAGTGATCCCCAGGGTGAATTTTCTAGTTGAGAGAGGTACATCTCAAGTCATTCACGCCAACATGGACTATGACAGAGTCATAACAGTACCTGCTGTTGAGAGACTTGAGTGCATATGTAATGTGGTGGATTCTGGTACCTGACAGACAACTAATCGTGACTTTTTCCTTATCCAGTCTGGTGAGAGGCACATCTGTGTGTCTCACAATTGAGTCATATATGACTAACATGTTGGGTTTATGGTGAAGGCTTAGTGACTGTGAGGCACAGGTGTGTGGACTATGAGTGGTATGTGGTGTGGAAGGCTGTGGAGATCGTATTTGTTTTTGACTCGGAGGTCTCCTTTGTTTGGGTATGTTTATATGGAGGCCCTCCACATATGTAGGTGTGTGTTGTGTAGGTGTGGGTGGTGTTTGAGGTGTAGTGATTGTGTTGACAACCTTTTTGGTGCCATATATACTGGCTTGAGGGGGAGAGAGCTTGGACTCTAGGTTCCTAATGTAATGGTATCTCTCACAAATTGTGTTCCTAGGTAGTAGTAGTAATAGATGGTTGCCTGTGTACATGAGGCAGTTGCTACACTGCTTCAGGATGCTCTGTCAACCCGACTGGCAGGAGAAACTGTAGGAAATTGTCTGTCCATATTTGTCAGAATCTGAGGGAGAAAGGCCAGGGAGAGCTAAGGAGTGGGCCTAAAGCCCAAGTGCTTAAACTAAAAACTAAGAGCTTAGAATAACACTTAAGAATAACACTTAACAATTTAGACAGGCTATAAACAAGCAGTAATAAATGCAACAGAAAAGATGCAGTTAAACACTTTAGAGAACAGGCAGCAGGTAGCAGGAAAAAGCAAAGCAAGATGAAGTAACAGAGTAGTAGGAAGAAACACAAATTAGAAAAATATAAGCAGCTGAATAAAGTCTTTTTTTTTATTTTTTTTATTTTTTTTTACAGTGCAAGGGTATCCAATTATACTGAGTGAGATTGTAATGTTGACCAAACAGCAAGGTTTTCAGGAGTGGTAGCAGTGCAACTGAATAAATATAAGCACTCTCAAAGGTTAACATAATGTCTAAAGGACCAGCTGCAATAACATTTTAAATATATTTAATAATAAATAATAAAAGAACATGAAAAATACTACATATCTATTTATGATAAACACCAGAGTTTCAGTCACAGGAAATATTAAAAATAACACAGGTGGACAGGTTCACACAGTTGCAGAAAGGCAATACTTAACTAATCTCACTATATTTTTCTGACTGATCTAAATAATTATTATCCCCTGGTTACTTAATAGAGCTAGGCAAGATGAAGTAGGTGAGAGATCCTTCTTTGTCAGGTTACAAAAACAGAGTGTTCTGAGACTTCAGTCTCAGCTAGTATTTATTGATTGATTGATTGAGTGACATTTGTTAACCGGGAAAGTCCACTGGGCCACAGAGAGCCCATTTTCAGTGGAGGCCCAGGGAGAAAAGCTCCAAGATATAAACTTACAAAATGTAGTACTGGAATACTATAGTTACAGTAAGGCATTATGAAAGAACAATGAGCTCCAGGACAGGAGATTAAAATACAGTATTAATAGTACAGTATTTGCAATGAGACAACACAAAAACAGATAATTAATGCAATGATTGCAATGAAGTACATCATAATAGGCAAAATGCAGCAAAATAATGGGAACAATTTGAAAGAGCAGGTTCTTAGATACGTAGTACAGAGCCAACGTAGTATAGTCTGAAATGACAGGTTCTAAGACACAAAATTATTTAAATGAGAATATAATACAAATAAGTATTGTAGAGTTACAAAGATCCACTGGAAATTCAGGTGGAGGAGGTTGACGAGAAGAGTTAGGAAGTAGTAGAAGGAATTATGTAGATGATTATAGTCAGTAGAAGTGTGGAGAGACAACGTTAGGCAAGATCTGATGAAGGTGAAGAGCATGAGATGGAAATTAGGCTACTTCAGGAGAAGCTATAGCATAGAGAGAAAGTAAGGTTCAACAGGGAAGTGGGGCTAGAGATGCTACTAGGAATGAACAGGGCTAGATTTCTTTTTATAGTGGGCAGCTGAGTCTGAGGGAAGAAAAGGTCAGGTAATGGCTTCATTGGTGGCAGTATGTGGCTTTGTACAATTACATATCCAATTGGAGAGGAGATGATTATGCAGGGTGGTTTTGAAGTTAGAGAGATGTTGTTCACTGCGAAAAGAGGGAAGGAGGTTATTCCAGGCTCTGACCATGGTGCAAGAGCAGAGTAGTTTGCCTACAGGAAGGTTTGGTTTATGGATTTGCAGTAAGTGTAGGTGTTCTGAACATAGTGGTCTGAGAGGGGAGTAGGGGATAAGTAAGGAGCTGAGGGCAGGGCAGTCATGTGGTTTATAGACAGGTTTGTGTGATGTGGTTAGTTGTAAGAGTAATAGGTAATGAGGAGTTCTAGCCATTGTAGTTTTCTTAATGAATTACAGTGATGGGAGGCGTTATGGCTGCCTGTGGCAAATTTGGCAGTCTTGTTGTAGCAAGATTCTAGTTTGAGTTTCAGGGAAGGCTGTAGATTAATAAACAAGGGTGCACTATAGGTTAGTGAAGGTAGGAGACAGGAGAGGTCTAAAGCTTGTTTAGATGGTAAGGAGAGAGGTTTGTTGTGCCTGTACAAAAGCCCTAGTTTTTTATGGGTTTTATTAATATTGGATTGGATGTAAAGGTCGAACTTGAGGTTTTTGTCTGTTTCTTTGTTAAGTTCTGTATTTCTTTTGAGGGTAAATACCATAAGTTTAGTTTTTTTAGGGTTGAGAGAAAGATGATGTTTATAGTATTAAAACATTATTTTAGTTATGGATTACAGAATGACATCACATATATCTGGTCATCTGACTTCTGGTTCCCATGAAACTCCCCATTGCTAGAAACTGCCAGGATTTAGCATATATGTGTCAATAATACACACATATAGAGCTTGCTAAGATCTGATGCAGCTTCTGGAAGTCATAAAACAATTTCAAACTTGTACACTTCCAGAGTAGCAATTAGTACTTGTTTTTCTGGACATTTTGTCTCTGGCTGCAATCAAGACTGTAAAATACAGTCTTTATGGCCTAGGCACAGTAATTTAATTTCAGAACATTTTTCAAAGTTAGCTGAGCTGGACTGTGATTAAGCTCTTCTCTTCTAGTATCTTCTGTTAAAACATGTATATTTAAATCAGTTACAATACAGTCAGGACCCACTGTTGATACATTTTTAACATAAGAAACTTTACAAATACATTTACAGCACAAGCATCTATACAAATCAGTTTGATATACAAAAGACATGTAATTCTTTACAAAATTCCAGCTAGCTGTGCTGGCTGCTGGCATATGTTACACATCTACTGTCCTACTTCTCCTGGCATAGCTGGCAATACCTCTATAGATATGTATACACACACACATTTACATATATATCCATCCATCCATCCCCAGCCACTTTCCTATTTTGCACATGGAGTCGGGGTGTCACTTCCGCAGTGACAATCATCTTGAGCCAAGGTTTACACTGCCGGGAGGCTAGTCCTGCTGGAGTAGTTCATTCGTATCAGTCACTTGCACAAACGTTCTCACCTATGGCCAATTTAGAGTGTCCAATCCACCTACTACATGTCTTTGGAATGTGGGAGGAAATCAGTGCACCAAGAGGAAACCCATGTGACTACAGGGAGGACATGCAGACTCCACACAGAAGGCACCTCAGCCGAGAATCGAACCAGAGAACCTCTTGCTGTGAGGTGACAATGGTAACCGCTGTACCACCTATATGGGTCTACTTCATATGATCGAAATTTCATTTGACTGAAATTCATTTGACTGAGACCATATAACCCAAAATTCAAAATACTGAAAACTCACTTGACTGAAACTCATAACACTGACACCTTACAATGCTAAATTTCAGCATAGTAGTGGCAGTGTATATTAGGTAAGTAAAAGGTATATACCCCACTGTAGTATGATCCTGGAGTTAGTATATATAGTTGGGGGGGCACGTTCCCCCCCCCCCACATAGTTTGGGTATATATTGTGTTTTGAAAAGAGTAATTTATTGGACTTGTAAGTATCAATGTCTAGGGTTCAAAATATTTAAAATTGTTAGGGGGGGCTGTGCCCCCCCAACTATATATACTAACTCCAGGAACGCACTACAGTGGGAAAAAGGGCATATACCTTTTACTTACCTTATACACACTGCCACTACTATGTTGAAACTTAACATTGTAAGGTGTCAGTGTTATGAGTTTCAATCAAGTGAGTTTTCAGTATTATGAACTTTAGGTTATATGGTCTCAGTCAAATGAATTTCAGTCAAATGAAATTTCGATCATATGAAGCAAACCCATACATATATAATATATACACACAACACACAACACAACACAACACAACACAACACACACACACACACACACACACACACACACACACACACACACACACACACACACACACACACACACACACACACCTCTAAGCTACAATATTAACATTTTCTGCCCAACCTTGTTCCTTTCCTTACCTCCATTGCTTGGAATTCCTAAGTACTAATCACACAATCTATTATCTATTTGACAAACTCACTAATATGCCTCTTCACTGCAGTGGTGGTGCTGCGGTAGCGTTGTCGCCTCACAGTAAGATGTTGTCCTGTTCGATTCTCAGCTAGAGCGTCTTCTGTGTGGAGGCATGCGTGAATGGGCGTACCTTCGTTGAAGGTTGTGTGTCAGGGCTGGCAACTCGGCACGTAAAAATCTACTGCCAATCATTAGCGGACCAGAGTTCCGCTGTGGCGACCCCTAGCTGGGAAAAGCCAAAGGAAGACACACACACACACTAATATGCCTCTTCAAATGCTCAGTGTTCAAGGATCTACTAATGTATAAGTATCTTTCATATCCTAATAGTTTACCATTATTTCATATGAATGTAATCTTGTTATCAAATGAATGTGCAATTGTTAATGTATATTACTTAATGTCTATTCTTCCATATTACTGAATGTCTGTCTAAAAATGTAATGTTGGAGCTTGTTTCCTAGGGCCTTCATTGAAAAGGGTTTTTTGACTAAATCCAGTTGGACAAACCTGGTACACAAAAGCTATATAAATAAAATAAAGTGCAAATCTCTGCATGCTTACCAGTACAAATCCAGGCATCATTTTAGGTGTTCCTCACTATAAAATTGTTTCCAGAAAAATATTCTCATTTCTAGGCACAGACTTATGCTGTAAGAATTACTTTACACTGTTTTGAAGTCGATTTATCAGGACTGTATGGCCTTAATGTTATCAATGTTTTAGAGCTGCGTTGATAAGTATACTCATATGAGTACAAAACTATGCCTGCTTACACCCTTGCACCGAAGGAATGCTGCACCTCGAATGGATACTTTACAGGAAACTACAAGATGCAATGTAGGCAGCTCAGGGCGGGGGTATATAAAGAAGTATATTTTGCTTATTTTTTGCAAAGAAATGTCAGTGGTGTTTTCAATAACCTGGGTTTCTTTTGGGAAACTTTTTTCTTCAGCATACAGCTAGTAATATTCCTGAAGGTTTCTAAAACCAACAGTTAAAATTTCCTAGATCAGTGAAAAAAAAAATCACAGTTCTGACTTGACAGAAAGATACTAGTGTTATAACCCAACATGCATTTTAAATGAATCCCCCACCCCCACCATGATTGCAAAATCTTCCTGTGTGTATGGTAGACACATCTACTTCCTCCTGTACTGTCTGACATCAAAAGAGATAATTTTTAATATAGAGTAATGCACTCCTTTGCTAATTCTTACCCATAGCTAACAATGAATAACATACATTTTATTCATTACTCTGGAGTGCTTAAAAGTGAAGTGCTAGCATCAGAGCTGGAATCATGTTCTACATCATTTACTTATTTCTTCCATCATGACCCTTAAAGGCATGACTTTTAAGTGACATTCAGCCAAAGTTGTTTACAGAGACAGATAACTAGAAACTTTGCTTATTCATTCATTTAAAACACTGATTCTTACCTGAGACACACCTTACTGTTGCCAGGGAAACACAGTGCCATTCTTTTGTAAGCACCACAGACACAATCTTTCTGTTACAGCATACTGTGTCAAATGTCTGTCAGACATAGCATTGTGGATTTTTCACACTACCCACCAATCATGATGCACTTTGCTCTGCTCTAACACAGGCATTGCTCTCGGGTGACTTGTACATTTTCACCTTACAGTAGCACACTCACTATTACAATTTCCAACTACATTAACCAAAGCAATGTAGAGTGTAGTCATAAATAGAAACCTACGGATTACTTAGAAGGAGCTTTATTAACCCACTCTGAAATTACATGAATCTAGCAAGTATGTAGATAATCTGCTATGCACTAAAAATACACATTCCTCAGAGGTAGCTTTGTTAGCCCATCATTATATAAACAGACTGCATCACCCATGCTAGCATACAGTCGAGTTGATTATCCAAAATAAATGGGACCTAGAGTAGTTCGGATAATCTAACTGTTCGGATAATCAAACATATAATTGAACTGGATAAAAAACTTCTAAAATCTTGTTTTTTTCTGCATGCAGGAATATACATTTCAACTATTCATTGATTTCAGTGGACAATAAAGAATATTTTTCACACACGAGCTAACTACAAGCTCAAAAAACATGCTCAAGTGAATACGTATAGTGTTTACATATTCAGAATTTATAATTTTTCCTACCTGAAAACTGTGGAAGGCTGGTTCGGATAATTGACATTTCTGATAATCGACTCTCTACTGTACTAGCAATTCACTTATGTACTAGTAAGATACACTGTTAGAAGTAGCTTTCTTAATAAATACCTTCCAGTAGGTACTACTTCAGTATTTACATTGCTAACCTTTGGAATTACTGTCTGGTATTACAAACACAACAGTATATTGGACATATTCGCATGAACTAGAAAAACTCTTACTAGCTTGGAAAAACTGGCAACAAATAACTGATGATGTGGTAATGTTAATGAAACACAAGCAACATAAACTTAAAATGGCCAGTAAGAGTAGAAGGAAGGACACTTATGTTGGATGCTGAAACAGAACAAACAGAATTTCAACTACTGCCACATATATATTTTCCTGTACCAAGGTAAGTAGGGTGCAGAGCTAGTTCGTAGGCACTTACAGCATATTGGAAACCACATAGACACACAGCAACTGGTAGGTGCTGTCTAAGTAAAACAGAGTCATGTAACATCCTACATTCACAACCCTTATGGGAATTTTAAAGACACACTCCACTATATATATATATATATATATATATATATATATATATATATATATATATATATAAAACATCACCAATGACAGCTTAATAGCTTGTACTAACAGCAGTAATACATACATGTTTTATAACTACTTCTAAACTGTAAAAAATAAATTACTGTTTTTATCCGAAAACACGTCTACCAAAACAACACTATTCCCTATCACTGTTGCCAACAACACCATGATAAAACAAGCAAACCACATATTTGGTGTCATCACAGATGACCAGTTGAAATATGATTACCATGCATCATAAATGATTTAAAAAAAATCATTGAAAACTAGATATATTGTACAAAGTTAAAACCTGCCTTGCTGACATAGCCAGAAGATGTATAGCTTCTACTTTTTTACTGCCACCTCTCTTACAAAACCCCAATCTTCACTAACCTTCGAGTGTCACAAATATCCAGATTTGAGCAATGCTAGAATACAATAGCTAAAGCTGGTGTAGAGTATAACAATAGAACACACAACTGCCAAGCACTCAGAGAATTAAACTAGTTAGAACTACCACATCACCTAGCTCTTTCTCAGCTAACTTACCATACAAAGAATTCTCTGTAAGCCAGAGAATTGCCCATCCCCATATTCTTCAACCATTGAGCATTAAAAATCATAGCAGTGGCCTTGGAAAAAAAACATAGCAATGGGTCAGAAAAAGGAGCACTTTCTTGTTTTTCACAATAGAGAATTTTTATATACTAGACCCTATATAGTTAGTGACAGGGAGTCTTTGTGTGGGCTTACTTTATTTAGTAAGGTATGTCCCTATAAATATGTCTGATTTTATGAGGAACATCCATAAACCTAGGAGGAGCAAGGAAATATTTGAGGGCCACAATCATAAGCTATGGCTAAATTATACCAGTTGAGATGTAACTCTTTACAATTTAATGAAATGCTACTCCTCCAGTATAATTGTTTCCTGTAAAGTGAAATTGCAAATTACTATAACCATATGATATAATACTGCGTATGACCCTCTATATTCAATTGTGCAGCTAAACTATAGAACCACATCTCACTATCACTGCAATCCATTCAGAATGTAAACTCATTTAAAACACAACTAAAATGTTACCTGTCATATCAATGGATCTGCTCCTGTGTATGTCCAGGATAAATGCCACTGTAATCTTCAGCTTGGCATGTCATCAAACCATTTCTTATCACTCAGAATTCTATGCCCCATAACCAGTGCTCACCGATATCTAAAAGTTTAACTAGCATCACCCAGCAATATACTGTATATAGTTTTGTATTACTGCTCACCAACCCGCATCTATACTTCTAATATAAACCTTATGGCAGCCACATATAATTATCTCTGAACTTGTTTAATACCTCACTCAGAGCCACATGCTCCAGGGATCTAAACCTTGTCATCACAATAAACAAAACATGCTGGAGGGATAGGTTCCTGACCCAGAGACTCCCCAGACTCTGGAATAGATTACCCATACATGGCAAGTAGAGTGCCTCTTTGGCCCTCTTCAAAAGGAACCTTGACGATTGGATAGGAGAAAGGAAATTCACCCCGGGGATCACGTCAGTCACCCTGCTAGACAGGGGTCCAGGGAAGTAAATAGTGTGGGAAGAAATAGCCAGGGAATTGTTATGGCTAGGCTTGTATAGGCCCTAGGGCTGATAGCCTAGTACCATCCTATGAACCTGCAATATTAACAATTTGTGCCCTATCAGGTTTGTTCCCTTGATTCCATTTCTTTGAATTTTTAATCACTAATCACAAGTTTTATTATCTATTTGAGAACCCGCTGATATGCCTGTTCACATGCTCAGTGTTCAACATAAGCTAAACATGTAAGTATCTTTTATACGGTAATAATTCATTTCTTATGAATGTAATCTAATTAATAAATGTATGTAATATTGTTGAAGCATATTACTTAATATCTTTTCTATGTATATTACTGAATGTTTAAAATATTTGTAATATTTTGGAGCTTTTCTCCCCAGGCCTCCACTGAAAAGAGATTTTTGACTAAACCATGTTTGAGAAACCCAGTAAACAAAATTAAAATAAAATAAATACAAAAATAAAACAAATATTAAGTATACTTGGGGTATCATGTGACATACATACATCATTTCGTTTGAAGACGAAACTTTGGAAAAAAAATTATAGCATTATATAGGTCATTATTAAAGGATGCTGCAGTCTTGGTTGTAAAGACACAGCTGTGAGTTACCATCAGGTCTTGTAAATGAGGAATTGGTTACAGTATCTAGTAGAATGCATATATGAATTTTACTTTGAATACTCTTAAGTTAAGAGAAATGGTGACACATCCTGGCTTGAGCTGCCTCTCAATGGCATTTTCTCAGTTACTTCAGTAAACTGTGATGAGAACTGGTTAGACCTTCCCTAGTTTTGAATATGTAAGATCTAGGGGTATTAAAGGATCCCTTCTCCCCCCATTCCTTTTCTCCTTATTCATTAACAAACTCCCTTGTGACCACCCCCATTTCCCACTTATCCTCTATGCTGATAAAATGGCGATTCTCTCACAAGATCACAAGATACTCTCACGCCAACACTCAATGCCAGCTTCAGTCAGACTTACACGAAGTCCACCAATAGTTCATAAACCATAAACAACTTCTCAACCCCACTAAGACCAAAATGACACTTTTTGGAACTCCACAGAAAATTCACCAAACAATTGACTCTACTTATCTTTGACCTACACAACCTCTCCAGAGAGAAAACCTCAACCTTCAACCACCTAGGACTATGGCTTGATCAGTCACTAAACTTCCATTCCCACATAGACAAAGTGACAGGCAAAATAAACTCAATCTTCTGTGGTAAAAAGAAAAAGCCAAATGGCTGCATAAAACAAAGACCTAACCTACTTTTAGAATACCAACTCTACAAATAACTCCAACTCCACACATACTCCCCTTGCAGCTAAACTTCATGAAAACAACCTCCTTATACAACCTGAGACACTACTCACAACCTATACCAACTTTCATTACCCCCTAGAATCAAACTCCACAGCACTACACATGCCTTCTCTCCTTAGACACACACATCAAGCTCTCCCCATCGGCATTAAGGAAATTAACACTTTTTCTAACTTCAGAATGCAAATCAGAAAGCATTTCTTCATTCAAGTCAAATGTTCCTGTTTCAACACAGGACATATCACCTAAACTATCTGCTTTCCAAGAGTCTTCTCCTCTCTCAAGATTTACTGAAGATTGACCCACTTTAGAAACTGATATGTATATTGTACATTGCACTCTGCTTGATTGTACATTGCACTGTTCTTGCTCACTAGAATGTATATGCACATTTTTTTCTATGTAATTAGTCTGAACTACTCTGTTATTGCATTTATTTCTGTGATTTTTGTTTGTGAAATATTTTGTATTTCACCTGGGCTGAGCTTGAAATTGGTCAATACTGATCAGTGCACTACCCCAGTAAACAATAATAAATACATAAATAAATAAATAAAGTAAGATGTTGATAGCAGCAGCATCTTCTTGCTGCAAGTGTTTGTCAATTTGATTCTGAATTCCGTCTCTCTCTCTCTCTCTTCCTTGGTCTTAGTGTCGGTAATAACTTGACAGGCCTGTTTCTGCTCAACAGCTTTACCATTTGCATGAGTGTTTGCAGCTTGTTCTGGTTTAAGTACAAGTAACACATAAGATGCTGAAGACTTTAATCTCATTCTCCTCCCTTACAACAGCTGAGAAAGTAAAAGTCCTATGGATTAAAATGGAATTTTCTGTAACACATTTTTAATGAAGTGATTATACCTTGAATTAGTATCACAGCTTGACTAGTTGACTGAGGATATCTCGATAAAGATGTGATGTGCTAGAATTCTCACTGGTGGGAAAAAGCACTAAAGTATTGACTAACCAACTGTAGACCACTATCTGTGATGGACATGTCAATCACATTGAAATAAAAAGTTACTTAAGAAGGGTTACAACAGCTATCCTTGAACTGGGACAAATCATCAACAACTTTACTCTGTGTTCGCCCTAGAATCTTATGTAGGATCATTACATCTTTGGAGCTATTCTTATGGTACAAGTTGCAGATCTTACAATTTTTTCCATCAGTGTGATTTCTTCTGACATTCAGATCTTACAATTTTTTCCATCAGTGTGATTTCTTCTGACATTCTTTGCCAGAATAAAACATCACATGCCCTTTTTTATACTTGGCAATTCTCAAGAATTCTTCAAGTAGTTTGTAAAACATGAGACTATGTAGCTAGGCTGGCACAATCACTCAGCTGCATTTGAATATCAGGCCTTGCATATAATATACTTGAATCTGTAATGGAAATTGTTTCTTGCCATCTAGCCATTCTGTTAATATGCTTTTTCAACAACTGTAACAATAAGTTGCCTTCAGTGTGATAAAGAAGAGTTTTTATCTTTATGTGAAATTAATGTCATAACTGGCTTCTTCTAATTTCTGTTGACAACTTTCCTGTCTTCCTGACTCCCACTGCAAATAAGCAGTGAACTACATTATCGTCTATCAAACAGGAATTGAATGGGTGTTCACAAATTCACTCCTGGCTTGCCTCTTTGAGAGAAGAAGTTCAGTCTGAGGGTGGATCTGGTAAGCTGTAAATAGTCACAAGACTCACTTAACTTGTATTTCCTATGATCCTGTGAATTGATTCTTGTGAACTCTGATTCCTAGTAAAAAAATGGCAGATATATGGCAAGTTCTTTTTAAGCTCACAATACTGTTGGAACTTAATGTACTATGTATGCCAGACTGCTGTCCCTTAGTAAACCGAAATGTGTTAAATGTCTTCAGTATATCATTCACTTCCAGGAGTGTGGAAAATCTGCAGCTTTGATTTCTTTATTTTTTTCGGATAGTCCAGAGCAGTGTTGGAAAGACTGAACGTATGTATCCATTGCCTCCAAGTTTCTGTCCAGCTTCCTTGAAGAACAACTATGTTGACTGAGTGCTATTAGCTGTAAAATGGAACTCATGATGAATGCAGAGCAGATGTTATGTGAAAGAAGGTAATGAACATTTTGAAGGGCCCTCTTTGTTCACTGATTTTGACTGCATTGTGACTATATTGTTTGAAGAATATTATTCTACCTCTTTAAAGATGAGTTGTAGCATTTCAAACTTTTCTTATGTTTTTGTTGCTTAAGAGTGATTTGTCAAATTGTTTAATTAGTTTGTTTTGTTTTAGTTTGATGAAGATCCATTTGAGCTTAAAATTGCATTTATCTTTGCTACTAGAGCTGATGCTTCTCATGTCTGGTTGATACCTGGGGAGATTTTGAAGAATGCTGCAAAAATGTGTTTTGATTTTTTTTCTAATATGAAACCTCATTGACTAAGGGCTGCTTACAAAAACTAAGATGCTTCTGGTGATCTAGTGAACTTGTTGAATTTGCAACATTTTGCCATTTAAAATATTATCGTGATCGTATTTGGCTGAACTAAATCAGATGGTGTCTAAATGACTGAAACCTGCATTTGAAAAATCTACCAAAAAGTCAAGGCTGTGGTGGCTGCTACGATCCTTCTGTGACACCATCTCTTATACTGATGCAAGTAGGGCTCAGAGTTACTTTCCCAGACAGATGGCGATTAAGCAACCAAAGTGTTTAATGTAATGGCAGTAACTGCTTAAGCAAAATAGACTCAAGTGACATCCCGCTGCACTAGCCTTACAGAAATATTAATGACACTCTTCGTTATACTTTACAGAAATCATGTAGTAAACTAGAAAAGCAAAATGCTATCAAAAATAACCCCTGTTTGCTGAATAACTAAATGATTACATGTGGGGATTTTAGTATGCTTCATCATTCACTTTATATCATATGCTTTTAAAATACACGCATTCACACTCAATATTCAGTTTTAGTTCCACACTGTTTTAGCAAGTATGACTATTTCAAGGGTTCTTTTCAGCTGTAACGCTTGTGTCATGAAGATATAAATAATTCCACTGCACTACCATATAAGCCTTGGAAATAAACAATTTCTTGAGTCTGCTGTAAACCAGGAATAATTCAACTCATGTCATGTAAGCTGATGGAGTTTGATGTAGAACAAGAACCACAGAGATCATGTAAGCTGATGGTGTCTGATGTTGAACAGGAACCACAGAGATCATGTAAGCTGATGATGTCTGATGTAGAACAGGAACCATTCAGCTCATGTAAGTTGATAGACTTTGATGTAGAAAAAGAAGCATTCAGCTGATATAAGCTGAACTCACTTCGCCACATCAAGGTGCAGTTCCTTCACCCCACTGTGGTGTGACCTCACTGGTAGTTCATACTACATTTAGATATAGGGGAAATCCCCCATAATTGTCAGTCCAGAGGGAGAAACTCTATAAAAGCATTACATTTTATTGTACTCATCATGTCAACTTCCACTCTGATAAAATGAGTAGTCATCTCATAGTGAATCATGTAAAATGTATGACGTCTGCAAAACAGGCAAAAAGAACTCAAGTAGCTTCTATAATAGTGACTGGATAACCAGCATCCACATTGCTGGCACCTAACATGGAAGCCACCCTTCCATATGTGAATTAAAATCAGTATCACTCATTCATCATGCAGGCAGGATGTGACTGCACAGTATATGTAATGGATATATATGCAAACTATTCCTCTTCAGAGTGCACATCTCTGGCATGACTCACCACTGTTGCATACCATGCAAAATGGGGAAATTCTGCATGGGTGGCTTGTTGGTGACAGAGGGTGAGGAGGTATATAACTGGGCACCCTTCCAGAGGCAACGCATTAATAAGCAACTGTTGGCACATACTGAGATGTGATTCATTGACTTAGATGAATCCAGCAGAACACTACAGTACACAACCAGTAAGGTCTGCTGGATATTTGAGGCACGCATCTTCTAGCTCAGTATGACCTTGCAGACCTTGGTGATGACATCAGCACAGCCCACATGAGAACAGCACCAGGGAAAAAAATGGAAATATAAAGTAGAGCTACCCTCCCAGAGTGTCAGATTAGCTATAGCCTCTGATATGAGCCTGTCAGATGCACACAGCCATCATATAGTATCTCTTTTGCTAAGGTAGGCTTATATAAGTTTATAATGTGTATCATGGTTGTGTCACAAGAGTGGTATGTATAATCTAGTGGTTGTATAGTAGATAGATGGTAAACAGTATGCAGGTAAATATCATGTGTGCAAGGGTTCAGAACATCTATGATCATCTTGCCCCCAGAAGAAAAAATGGTGGTATGCAAACAAAAAGGGACAGTCACTGACCATACACCACAGACCACAGCAATAACTGGCAGACACCTCGGTTACAGCAGGTCTCTGAGACAGATGTTTGGATGTCAGTGACCCGAAGCCCACTGGTACAGTATGAACACCATGTCCATATCCATAGGATATCCATAATTTGGCTAGGTAAGATATTTTAGCCATACCTTGCAGTGTCCGCGCGGATGGCATTAGTTCCCCGGATATCTTCAATTAGTTTCTGCTACAGCAGGCTGTAGTTATGACGTTGATTATGTGAGTTGATGGAGGGCAGTGTCCCTAACCCCTGACATTCTGTGGGTACAAAACATCATTTGCTGCAGTGGAACATTGCAGCATTTTTCTATACTTCCCAGTACAAACGTGATTGGCTGCATTGTACTGGTGCAACAGATTTATGATGACTGACTACAGGTGCTCACGGTACCACTTCTGCCTATCAAGCCCCTCACAGCCAACCCATGGAAGCTTATAAAAGTTGTAGTCAATGTCTTTCAGTGCCTGACTAATCCAAGCTTGTGAAGTGACACTGTCCCTCGTGCCTGCATTTGTGCAAGAACATTGCCTCTAGCAAGATTTCTAGTAATAGTAGCATCCACATCAACAGATCACCACTATTATGGTGTATCAGCAGCAGCAGGTCACCATTTGATGGGGTATGCTGACACTTTTGCATGCATCTTTCTCAGAAATGCTGCAGGGAAGGAATCCAGTGAAGCAGATGCTTATTGTACTGGTTCAGTGCAGATTAGTAACTTTGTTGTCATTTGTTGCCCCATCCCCCATGCGTCATCAGTCAGTAGCAAAACTATTAAGCCTCCAGCACTTATTAGTGATGCAAATGTAAGGGAGCCAGCTTTTCTCCAAACACCAACTACTACAGACAGAGGTGCTCGGCAGTGGCATTTTCAGAACTTCTGTGTCCGGCCATAACACACAGTTTTTATGAAGACTGGCTGAATCTAAAACCCATAGTGGCTGAGCCAGTACAGTCTATACATTGGCATTATCAGCCATGCAGGGTGCAATTTGTAAAAACTGATAGACCCTGTGTCTGATATCTGTACAGTAGACTCTCCCTCCTGGGTGGCTCTGGAACCTATTGGCACAGGTCCAGCAGATGGGTATCCAGCATCTTTAAGGAAAACAAATATAAATTAATCTGCTGCAATAATATAGCAGCCAATAGTACAGTAGAGGACACCTAAGCTCTGTGCCTGCATGCCTAGTGTCCATAGGCACAGGCTGTGCCACTAACACATGGTTGGCAGACTGGTATTTGCCAGACATGAGTCAGTGCATCTATTTTTATTGTGGCACTTGTGGATGATAGTGGCATGTGGCCTGTATAAGTGTCACACACACACACACACACACACACACACACATATATATATATATATATATATATATATATATATATATATATATATACGGTTCTATTGTGAATAATCAAAAGTAATTTAATTTATTTATTTATTTTATTTATTTTACATTTGTTGACCGGGAGAGTCCAACTGGATTACAAGTCCATTTTCAGTGGAGGCCGGGGAAGAAAAGCTCCAAGAGAACAATTTCTTACAAAACATAGTTTTAAGGACAGACTTTTGGCATACAATTTCCATAGAAGAGACTTTGACATACATATTAACTAACATATAGGATACATTCGTTCTCTACAATATAATATTAAATTTTAGAAGATATTCCTAAGTTTAGGATTCTTGTGATAGATTTACTATCAGAGTAAAAGCAGAGAGATGTAGAATAAGGGTCCGAGAGAGCAGATGATGCACGCTATAGTTGAAGGATAACAAATTGATTCACTGTATGTCTTTGCCTGGTTTTAGTTGAGAAGGATAAAAATTGATTTACAATATGTCTTCTCCTGGTTTTAATAAAAGAACTTCCAAATCACCACAAAGTCCAGCAGTTGTATCACCAAGGTAAATTCACCACAGGATTTTATTGAACAGGCAGACAGGTACAGACTAAGCACAATAAAATGCTTTCGCCAAACAGTTCGGCTTCATCAGAGTCATAACACAGAACCAACATACACTTGAATTTAAATACCATACTCACAGCTACTATTGGATGAAACAAATACCTCCCCCCACATTAATTGAGACCAATAAAATTTATTAACTAATGAATATTACTAAAAACTACTTTTTTATTATTACATTTAAATACATAAATACATAAATAATTTATTGTTTTAAAAAATCTTCTCTTAAAACTCCTCATTCAAAAAATAATAAATAAAAATTAATATGTATATCTAAATCATATACATACAGTAATAACTAAATGTACTAATAAAATTCATATGAACTCACATTTATATATATAAAAATTCTGTTTACCTATTAAATCTGTTGAGATCTAAGTTTTAAAATAGGTTTTATAGAAATGTGGTCATTTAGACCTGGGGGTCTACAGGCGTCTAATCTAATTTGCCATTCTGTCTCTAAAGCCCCCACCCTATTGACCACATCCCCACCTTCCCCACAATCAATCACACAACCTATAACAAAAACCAAAAACTTTTTAAAATCTGTACATTGTGTACTGTGCAGGTAAAGTGCATTATGCAAGTCCTTCTTTTTAATTGACCTTAAGTGTTCAGAAATCCTATCCCGAAGCCTCCTAATAGTTTTGCCTACATAGTAGGCATCACAAGAGGAACACGAGGCCAGATATACAAGATTTTTGGTACAACAATTACACTGTCCAGGGCATTTAATGGTGTATTTGTACCCTTCTACACAAACATATGAACCTTCGTTCACATACCTACACCATCTACAAAATCCACACTTTTTCATACTCGACCTATAATTCTTTGTATTTTTCTTTTCTAAAATTCCTTTCAGGTTCTCCCCTCTGCTATACACAATGTTAGGTCCTTTACCCAAAATCTTTTTGACCTCTTCACTAAGGGAGAGATTCCATGCTCCCTTCATAATTTCAATAATTACAGGTGTCATACAATTGTATTTTACCACTAGACGTACACCTTCTGCCATTTCATCCTTCATAACATCCTCCTCATCTCTTATAGTCACTCCACCCAGTAAAATCGGAGCATATCTACCTCTTCTTTCTCTGAGTACATCTCTTTTTACACTAAGTAAAAGCTTTAAAGGGTATCCACGGTCTAGAAACATTCCAACAAGTTTGAACATTTCATCCTTAAAAACCAACTCCTGACTAACCAATCTAGACGTTCTGACCATTTGGGCCTTAATTAACCCCTTACGCTGATGAAATGGGTGACAACTGTTGAAATGTAAAAGGGAGTTGGAATAATTTTCCTTCCTATAAATGTTACTTGTGAAACCCCCTTCATCTTTACAGATCAACACATCCAAATAGTTAATACATTCCTTTTTCCAATTAAATGTAAATTTCAAAAGTTTGTTGTTCTCCCCAAAAATCAACAAATTCACTTGCTGAATCCTGGTCACCCTTCCACAGAATCAGTATATCGCCTAAAACCTGTTGTACATAAGAATTTTCTCCATATATTTACTAGATGCAAAATATGCTCTCTCTCCCAGGTCAATAACACTGCATTCGCAAACAAGGGGGCACATTTCACCCCCATTGCGACTCCTAAAACCTGTTGGAAAAGATCACCTTCAAATGCTACAAAGTTATTTTTCAACACCACTTCCATCAGATGTAAAAGGAAGTTTACTTTTTGTCCATTAAACAGCCCACTTTTGACCATTGCTTCAAAAAACATCTCTACGCCCTCCTCCTGTGGAATGACCGAGAACAGGTTCACAACATCAATTGTCAGGAACCCAAATTCACCCTCTATATTTCTTACATCTTTAAACCTTTTTAAACAGTGCCAAGAATCTTTGATTACATGTTCAACAGCATTAAACATAGGTTTAAGTGAAATATCAATATATGCTGCTAAGGGTTCGGTTTTAGATCCTCTTGCAGATACAATGGGCCTATACTCCAGTCTATCAGCCCCCTTATGTATCTTTGGAATACCGAACAATGTCGGCATTTTCGGAAATTTAACCGATAAAAAATCATATTCAGTCTCATTAATTGTACCTTGAAAGAGAGCATCATATAGAAAAACATCAATTTTCAAATATGCCCTATTTATTTCACTTCTTGACACTACCTTATATGTTTCGTCTCTGTTTAATAATGCAGATATATCAGAAATATAATCAGTATTTGTCATAATCACCGTACCCCCTCCCTTGTCGGGTTTCATAAATCTATACATACCCGATTTTTTCAGGGAGTCTAATAAATCTCTTTCTTTCACTGATAGATTGTCATCAAACACTTGAAAATTCTTTAACCTCTCCCTCAGCTGGGCCTCTACTAACCTTTCAAATCCTATAACTTCTGAATGCAGCGGAGGCATAAATGCACTTTCCTTTTAAAACTATTGACAGGGATGGGGTTGTTCACATTTATTGTTTCAACCTTCTTACCCCCCCCCCCCCATCAAAAAACATTTTTAAATGCATCTGTCTGGTAAACATTTTTAACTCCAACAGTGTTTTAGCTATATCCAGTTTAAACATAGGGACAAATTTAACCCCTTTTGCAAATAATTCGAAATGTTCATTATTAATGTTTAAATCTGTATAATTATAAATGCAGTAACCTTTTTTCCGATAAACTTTAAAATTCTCTCCTTCATTAATAACAAATCCACAATTGTCATGAACTTCTGGCACAGTACAACTTTCATAAATACAATTCTCATATATTCCCTCAAGACCACAGCACAAAGATATCCTATTGTTGTCATTGTGTATAAAACTTCTCTCATCAACATTTTCAGAACTTGCATCAATATCAACCCCATCATTGTTAACAAAATCACAAAACATTCCCCTACAAATACTTTCATTACAATTGATAGTTTCATCCACAAGTCTTTCCCCACATGTCAATACCTCCCCCTCCTGTTGATTCTTCCGTTCATTTTGTAACTTTCTTGCAATTCCCCCCCATTCATTTCCCTGTTGCGTAGCCTCTCTGATCTTCGAGGCTGATTTTCTGTATCTAAAAAACTGTTTGGACTATGAACACATTCATTAAAATCATTCAGCTCTTCCTCACTAACAATATTACTCTCTGTTTCATTAACAGCCCCATATCTCCTGTATTTAGTCCCAGGCGGATATGCACATTTGTGTTTATAATCTAAAATATCCCTTTCAAGCTTCCTTTCTTTCGTTTCAGAATTTTTTAAGACAAATGCTTCAATACTTTTAATAACCCTATCAAAATTACTTTTATATTGTTCGAACAATAAATCAGTAGTAATACTTACATACATTTGCCTTATTTCATCCTTCATCTCATTCAATTTAATATCATTGTTTCTAATAATAATGTCCAGCATGTCCATACCTGTTTTATTAAACAGGTCTACCAGTTCCATAAACGCTGTCGACCCCTCTTCAATTCCCATGGGTCTTTTCCAAACCCGAAGGCCCTTCGGAACCTGATTTAAGTCTTTAGATTTTAACAAAAACTTTGTGTCCAGCTGAATCGCACGGTATTTTGTACACAGTTTTTCGTACATCACAATCTGCTCCCTTATACACGGTTTCGCCAGCATTCTCCTGTTGTTCGTGTTCATTTTGCGTGTCAACGGCTCATCAAACCAGGAAGTGATGTCAAAGCCTCCGCGTTGCTCAATCACATTCGGGTCCCCATACGCTCCTTCTTGAAAATCGTTCCTCTGCTGGGAACCAGCCGCATTTGCGTACGTTGTTGTCCTGGAACGCTGCCCACACGGAATTGACCCCACCGGCGAATGCAGAGTGAAAAGGCGCACCTGCGAATCAGTCGGGCTCACCAGCTCGTTAACACCATTCACTCCATTCTCTCCATTAGCAGTATTAGCCATGTTTACCGAATCAGAGTCATAAGCTTTGATCAGCTTATCCACAACGACAGCCAGTTCTTTTAAAATCGCTTGCATGGTGGATCCACCAAACGCTGACCACAACAACTGTCCCAGTGGTTTGTAAAGGTTTAAAAGAAAAATGTTGCACCCACCAGGGCAGATTCAATAAAAGAACTTCCAAATCACCACAAAGTCCAGCAGTTGTATCACCAAGGTAAATTCACCACAGGATTTTATTGAACAGGCAGACAGGTACAGACTAAGCACAATAAAATGTTTTCGCCAAACAGTTCGGCTTCATCAGAGTCACAACACAGAACCAACATACACTTGAATTTAAATACCATACTCACAGCTACTATTGGATGAAACAAATTCCTCCCCCCACATTAATTGAGACCAATAAAATTTATTAACTAATGAATATTACTAAAAACTACTTCACTAGTCGCAATGGGGGCGAAATGTGCCCCCTTGTTTGCGAATGCAGTGTTATTGACCTGGGAGAGAGAGCATATTTTTGCATCTAGTAAATATATGGAGAAAATTCTTATGTACAACAGGTTTTTAGACGATATACTGATTCTGTGGAAGGGTGGCCAGGATTCAGCAAGTGAATTTGTTGATTTTTTGGGGAGAACAACAAACTTTTTGAAATTTACATTTAATTGGAAAAAGGAATGTATTAACTATTTGGATGTGTTGATCTGTAAAGATGAAGGGGGTTTCACAAGTAACATTTATAGGAAGGAAAATTATTCCAACTCCCTTTTACATTTCAACAGTTGTCACCCATTTCATCAGCGTAAGGGGTTAATTAAGGCCCAAATGGTCAGAACGTCTAGATTGGTTATTCAGGAGTTGGTTTTTAAGGATGAAATATTCAAACTTGTTGGAATGTTTCTAGACCGTGGATACCCTTTAAAGCTTTTACTTAGTGTAAAAAGAGATGTACTCAGAGAAAGAAGAGGTAGATATGCTCCAATTTTACTGGGTGGAGTGACTATAAGAGATGAGGAGGATGTTATGAAGGATGAAATGGCAGAAGGTGTACGTCTAGTGGTAAAATACAATTGTATGACACCTGTAATTATTGAAATGATGAAGGGAGCATGGAATCTCTCCCTTAGTGAAGAGGTCAAAAAGATTTTGGTTAAAGGACCTAACATTGTGTATAGCAGAGGGGAGAACCTGAAAGGAATTTTAGAAAAGAAAAATACAAAGAATTATAGGTTGAGTATGAAAAAGTGTGGATTTTGTAGATGGTGTAGGTATGTGAACGAAGGTTCATATGTTTGTGTAGAAGGGTACAAATACACCATTAAATGCCCTGGACAGTGTAATTGTTGTACCAAAAATCTTGTATATCTGGCCTCGTGTTCCTCTTGTGATGCCTACTATGTAGGCAAAACTATTAGGAGGCTTCGGGATAGGATTTCTGAACACTTAAGGTCAATTAAAAAGAAGGACTTGCATAATGCACTTTACCTACACAGTACACAATGTACAGATTTTAAAAAGTTTTTGTTTTTTGTTATAGGTCGTGTGATTGATTGTGGGGAAGGTGGGGATGTGGTCAATAGGGTGGGGGCTTTAGAGACAGAATGGCAAATTAGATTAGACGCCTGTAGACCCCCAGGTCTAAATGACCACATTTCTATAAAACCTATTTTAAAACTTAGATCTCAACAGATTTAATAGGTAAACAGAATTTTTATATATATAAATGTGAGTTCATATGAATTTTATTAGTACATTTAGTTATTACTGTATGTATATGATTTAGATATACATATTAATTTTTATTTATTATTTTTTGAACGAGGAGTTTTTAAGAGAAGATTTTTTAAAACAATAAATTATTTATGTATTTATGTATTTAAATGTAATAATAAAAAAGTAGTTTTTAGTAATATTCATTAGTTAATAAATTTTATTGGTCTCAATTAATGTGGGGGGAGGTATTTGTTTCATCCAATAGTAGCTGTGAGTATGGTATTTAAATTCAAGTGTATGTTGGTTCTGTGTTATGACTCTGATGAAGCCGAACTGTTTGGCGAAAGCATTTTATTGTGCTTAGTCTGTACCTGTCTGCCTGTTCAATAAAATCCTGTGGTGAATTTACCTTGGTGATACAACTGCTGGACTTTGTGGTGATTTGGAAGTTCTTTTATTGAATCTGCCCTGGTGGGTGCAACATTTTTCTTTTAAACCTTTACAAACCACTGGGACAGTTGTTGTGGTTAGCGTTTGGTGGATCCACCATGCAAGCGATTTTAAAAGAACTGGCTGTCGTTGTGGATAAGCTGATCAAAGCTTATGACTCTGATTCGGTAAACATGGCTAATACTGCTAATGGAGAGAATGGAGTGAATGGTGTTAACGAGCTGGTGAGCCCGACTGATTCGCAGGTGCGCCTTTTCACTCTGCATTCGCCGGTGGGGTCAATTCCGTGTGGGCAGCGTTCCAGGGCAACAACGTACGCAAATGCGGCTGGTTCCCAGCAGAGGAACGATTTTCAAGAAGGAGCGTATGGGGACCCGAATGTGATTGAGCAACGCGGAGGCTTTGACATCACTTCCTGGTTTGATGAGCCGTTGACACGCGAAATGAACACGAACAACAGGAGAATGCTGGCGAAACCGTGTATAAGGGAGCAGATTGTGATGTACGAAAAACTGTGTACAAAATACCGTGCGATTCAGCTGGACACAAAGTTTTTGTTAAAATCTAAAGACTTAAATCAGGTTCCGAAGGGCCTTCGGGTTTGGAAAAGACCCATGGGAATTGAAGAGGGGTCGACAGCGTTTATGGAACTGGTAGACCTGTTTAATAAAACAGGTATGGACATGCTGGACATTATTATTAGAAACAATGATATTAAATTGAATGAGATGAAGGATGAAATAAGGCAAATGTATGTAAGTATTACTACTGATTTATTGTTCGAACAATATAAAAGTAATTTTGATAGGGTTATTAAAAGTATTGAAGCATTTGTCTTAAAAAATTCTGAAACGAAAGAAAGGAAGCTTGAAAGGGATATTTTAGATTATAAACACAAATGTGCATATCCGCCTGGGACTAAATACAGAAGATATGGGGCTGTTAACGAAACAGAGAGTAATATTGTTAGTGAGGAAGAGCTGAATGATTTTAATGAATGTGTTCATAGTCCAAACAGTTTTTTAGATACAGAAAATCAGCCTCGAAGATCAGAGAGGCTACGCAACAGGGAAATGAATGGGGGGGAATTGCAAGAAAGTTACAAAATGAACGGAAGAATCAACAGGAGGGGGAGGTATTGACATGTGGGGAAAGACTTGTGGATGAAACTATCAATTGTAATGAAAGTATTTGTAGGGGAATGTTTTGTGATTTTGTTAACAATGATGGGGTTGATATTGATGCAAGTTCTGAAAATGTTGATGAGAGAAGTTTTATACACAATGACAACAATAGGATATCTTTGTGCTGTGGTCTTGAGGGAATATATGAGAATTGTATTTATGAAAGTTGTACTGTGCCAGAAGTTCATGACAATTGTGGATTTGTTATTAATGAAGGAGAGAATTTTAAAGTTTATCGGAAAAAAGGTTACTGCATTTATAATTATACAGATTTAAACATTAATAATGAACATTTCGAATTATTTGCAAAAGGGGTTAAATTTGTCCCTATGTTTAAACTGGATATAGCTAAAACACTGTTGGAGTTAAAAATGTTTACCAGACAGATGCATTTAAAAATGTTTTTTGATGGGGGGGGGGGGGTAAGAAGGTTGAAACAATAAATGTGAACAACCCCATCCCTGTCAATGGATTTAAAAGAAAAAGTGCATTTATGCCTCCGCTGCATTCAGAAGTTATAGGATTTGAAAGGTTAGTAGAGGCCCAGCTGAGGGAGAGGTTAAAGAATTTTCAAGTGTTTGATGACAATCTATCAGTGAAAGAAAGAGATTTATTAGACTCCCTGAAAAAATCGGGTATGTATAGATTTATGAAACCCGACAAGGGAGGGGGTACGGTGATTATGACAAATACTGATTATATTTCTGATATATCTGCATTATTAAACAGAGACGAAACATATAAGGTAGTGTCAAGAAGTGAAATAAATAGGGCATATTTGAAAATTGATGTTTTTCTATATGATGCTCTCTTTCAAGGTACAATTAATGAGACTGAATATGATTTTTTATCGGTTAAATTTCCGAAAATGCCGACATTGTTCGGTATTCCAAAGATACATAAGGGGGCTGATAGACTGGAGTATAGGCCCATTGTATCTGCAAGAGGATCTAAAACCGAACCCTTAGCAGCATATATTGATATTTCACTTAAACCTATGTTTAATGCTGTTGAACATGTAATCAAAGATTCTTGGCACTGTTTAAAAAGGTTTAAAGATGTAAGAAATATAGAGGGTGAATTTGGGTTCCTGACAATTGATGTTGTGAACCTGTTCTCGGTCATTCCACAGGAGGAGGGCGTAGAGATGTTTTTTGAAGCAATGGTCAAAAGTGGGCTGTTTAATGGACAAAAAGTAAACTTCCTTTTACATCTGATGGAAGTGGTGTTGAAAAATAACTTTGTAGCATTTGAAGGTGATCTTTTCCAACAGGTTGTAGGAGTCGCAATGGGGGCGAAATGTGCCTCCTTGTTTGCGAATGCAGTGTTATTGACCTGGGAGAGAGAGCATATTTTTGCATCTAGTAAATATATGGAGAAAATTCTTATGTACAACAGGTTTTTAGACGATATACTGATTCTGTGGAAGGGTGACCAGGATTCAGCAAGTGAATTTGTTGATTTTTTGGGGAGAACAACAAACTTTTTGAAATTTACATTTAATTGGAAAAAGGAATGTATTAACTATTTGGATGTGTTGATCTGTAAAGATGAAGGGGGTTTCACAAGTAACATTTATAGGAAGGAAAATTATTCCAACTCCCTTTTACATTTCAACAGTTGTCACCCATTTCATCAGCGTAAGGGGTTAATTAAGGCCCAAATGGTCAGAACGTCTAGATTGGTTAGTCAGGAGTTGGTTTTTAAGCATGAAATGTTCAAACTTGTTGGAATGTTTCTAGACCGTGGATACCCTTTAAAGCTTTTACTTAGTGTAAAAAGAGATGTACTCAGAGAAAGAAGAGGTAGATATGCTCCGATTTTACTGGGTGGAGTGACTATAAGAGATGAGGAGGATGTTATGAAGGATGAAATGGCAGAAGGTGTACGTCTAGTGGTAAAATACAATTGTATGACACCTGTAATTATTGAAATGATGAAGGGAGCATGGAATCTCTCCCTTAGTGAAGAGGTCAAAAAGATTTTGGGTAAAGGACCTAACATTGTGTATAGCAGAGGGGAGAACCTGAAAGGAATTTTAAAAAAGAAAAATACAAAGAATTATAGGTCGAGTA
The DNA here is from genome assembly GCF_019279795.1 of Protopterus annectens. Classification (NCBI taxonomy): domain Eukaryota; kingdom Metazoa; phylum Chordata; order Ceratodontiformes; family Protopteridae; genus Protopterus; species Protopterus annectens. The sequence goes on from NC_056748.1 coordinate 464,181,788, forward strand.
TGAAAAAGTGTGGATTTTGTAGATGGTGTAGGTATGTGAACGAAGGTTCATATGTTTGTGTAGAAGGGTACAAATACACCATTAAATGCCCTGGACAGTGTAATTGTTGTACCAAAAATCTTGTATATCTGGCCTCGTGTTCCTCTTGTGATGCCTACTATGTAGGCAAAACTATTAGGAGGCTTCGGGATAGGATTTCTGAACACTTAAGGTCAATTAAAAAGAAGGACTTGCATAATGCACTTTACCTGCACAGTACACAATGTACAGATTTTAAAAAGTTTTTGTTTTTTGTTATAGGTCGTGTGATTGATTGTGGGGAAGGTGGGGATGTGGTCAATAGGGTGGGGGCTTTAGAGACAGAATGGCAAATTAGATAAGACGCCTGTAGACCCCCAGGTCTAAATGACCACATTTCTATAAAACCTATTTTAAAACTTAGATCTCAACAGATTTAATAGGTAAACAGAATTTTTATATATATAAATGTGAGTTCATATGAATTTTATTAGTACATTTAGTTATTACTGTATGTATATGATTTAGATATACATATTAATTTTTATTTATTATTTTTTGAACGAGGAGTTTTTAAGAGAAGATTTTTTAAAACAATAAATTATTTATGTATTTATGTATTTAAATGTAATAATAAAAAAGTAGTTTTTAGTAATATTCATTAGTTAATAAATTTTATTGGTCTCAATTAATGTGGGGGGAGGTATTTGTTTCATCCAATAGTAGCTGTGAGTATGGTATTTAAATTCAAGTGTATGTTGGTTCTGTGTTATGACTCTGATGAAGCCGAACTGTTTGGCGAAAGCATTTTATTGTGCTTAGTCTGTACCTGTCTGCCTGTTCAATAAAATCCTGTGGTGAATTTACCTTGGTGATACAACTGCTGGACTTTGTGGTGATTTGGAAGTTCTTTTATTGAATCTGCCCTGGTGGGTGCAACATTTTTCTTTTTTCTCCTGGTTTTAGTTGCTTATGGAGAGCTCAACATTGCTGGGGTAGTTTTCCCTAACTCCTGGAGAGATGGGATGAGCAGTAGATTAACAGTCCTAAGTGGGTACAGTACTATGATTGGTTGGCTTAGCAGAGTTACTTAAGTTAGGTGAAGTGTTCTAATGAGACATTAGCCAGGGGGGATACAGGAGCACAGTTAATTATTCAAAAAGTGAGTTTTAGCAAGCTTCTTGAACTGTGATGGGGATTTGATGTCAGTTATGTGGGCAGGAAGGGAGTTCCAGGTTTTTGCTATACAGTGGCTGTAGACAGACTTATCAGCTTCATTGTTATATTTGGTTACTTTGAGGAGGTTTTGTGTGCTAGACCTCAAGGGCCTGTTGGTTGTATAGGGTTGCAAAAGATTTTGTAGGGCTGGGGTGTTTTTAGAGTTATGTATTATTTTGTGGGCTAGTGATAGTTGATTAAGTTGAAGTAGTAGTGGTAGTTCTAGCCAATTGAGTTTTTTTAGGCGTTCACAGTGATGTGCTCTGATGGGAGAGGTTGTAGCAAATTTGGCTATCTTATTATAACAACTATCAAGTTTGTTTAGGTCAGATTTGCGGAGATTTGTAAGCATGGGGAAGGCATAAAGTAGGGTGGACAGTAGGTGAGTCCTCGCTATTGTAGTTTTGGAGTGGTCAGTGAGGAATTTTTTATTGCGATACAGTAGGTCAAGTTTTTTATGTACTTTTTTATGGTTATAGAAATATGTAGGTCAAATCTAAGGTGATTATCAATTTCAACCCCTAAGAGTTTGGTATGATTTGTGGGGGTGACTGTGGTCTTGTTAAAGGAGGAGATGAAGAAAGAATCAGTGGGAGGTGTGGCTCTGTGGGAGCTAATGAGTACTATCTTTGTTTTACTTGTGTTCAGAATGAGCCTTTGGTTTGTAATCCACGTTTCTGCTAGGGAAAAGCATTCTTGAGTTAGGGAGTGAAGGATGTCAATTGATTTGGCTGCGCATATTATGGTGGTATCATCTGCATATTGCACTATTGAGGCTTTAGGAATACGGTTTGGGAGCTGATTGGTGAAGAGGGTAAAAAGAAGTGGCCCCAGGATGGAGCCTTGGGGTACTTTTAGGGAGACTGGTAGGGAGGGGGTGAGTTGGTTTTGCCACATAACAGCTTGTTTCCTTCCCTCTAGGTAGTGTTTGAACCAGGAGATTGCAGGGGTGGTAAGGTTTAGAGTTGCTAGTGAAAGAAGGACTTTATTGTGGTTAACCATATTAAATGCTTTGAACAAGTCAAGGAAGGTGGCAGATACAAGGAGTCAGTTGTTTCTGTGAGTATTGACAGTGTTGGTGAATTCTGTTGTGGTGGAGGTGCTATGGAAGGGTCTAAAGCCATGTTGTTGTGTTGCTATTAGATTATTTTCTAGGAGATATTTCATTAGTTGCTTGTGTATTACCCTCTCTAAAATTTTAGATAAAGGGGTAGTATGGCTATAGGGGGGTAGTTATTGAGTTCCAGGGAGGTTGCCCCTTTATGTAGAGAGATGATATGTGATATTTTCCATAGCTTGGGTACTATACACTTGGAAATGGATCTGTTAATTAGAATGGAGACAGGATATGATATGGCTTCTGCAGCCAGGTGGAGGTATTCAGTGGGTAGTTTATCTGCTGCTAGAGACATTGGTTTGAGCTTGCGGAGTAGTTTTTCAGTGGATTTGATTGGGTTCTGGGTGGAAGCTGAACTTGGGGCAATTGTTAGTTGGGGTGGGGGTGGATTTGCAGGGGTGGGGATGTTATCATAGGGTTGGTTGTTTGCAAGGGTCTGGATGGTTTCTGTAAAGTATTTATTAAATTGAGTTGGGATGTCTTCTTGGTTGTCTATTTTTGGGGTTGAGGTAGTTGTTTTACCTGGTTGTAGAATAGAGTTAATTGCTGCCTAAAATTTTTGTGGGTTGTTCTTGTGCTTATCCTGTAACTTTTGGTAGTAAGATGTTTTGTCTATTTTGGTGAGTTTTTTAGCTTTGTTACGTAGTTCAACGTATATTTGTTTGTTCAATTGGGATTTACTGTTGAGGTAGGTGGTCCAGGCCTTGTTTCTTTTTTTGAGGAGGGATTTTGTGTCTGGGGTTAGCCAGGGGGCATATTTAGTTTTAATTCGTGTTGTTCTGGAGGGGGTGTGATGGTTAAGGGTGTTTAGTACAGCTTCATCAAGAGATAGGTTTTTTAGGAGGGGGGTAAATGTTGAATTGAAAACACCAACAAAAGATTTCAAACATTCACAATACTGAAAACAAAAAATATCGAATTAAATAATATTGAGAAAGGAAAATGGTTTCATCTCCCTATATTAACACTAAATCCTCCCACCCCATAACACTAGTCTCAAATTTGCCTGAATAGTAGCAGAGTTACGGGAAAGTTTTTATAAAGCTAAGGTGTAGAGTTAGTGTTGAGGGAAGGGCAGTATTAGGATTAGGGTTAACAGCCATTATTAAAGAGGGAAGGGGTCTCCAGTCCCATGCACCACTTTAGTAATGGGTGCTAACCCTGATGCTGCCCCTTCCCCTCAATCCTCACCCTACACCTTACCTTCATAAAAATCTTCCCATAACACTGCCAGCACACAAAATACACTTTTGGTCATGCAAACATTCAAAAACACACACAAACAACACTATATCCCCTAACCTAACCCTGACCCTAACCCAAAAAACATAAACTCACACACAAGCATACAACACCTATCCTTTACTCATCCCTGACCTGAACCCTAACTCACATACACACACACAAATACTCTCACCTATCCAACTGCACTTACTTTTCTCGACATTACACACCACTGACATTTCCACCACTCAACTATCCATACTGTGTGTGTCTTCTTTCGGCTTTTCCCAGTTAGGGGTCACCACAGTGGAACTCCGGTCCGCTAATGATTGGCAGTAGAGTTTTACGTGCGGGCTTGCTGGGCCTAACGCACAACCTTC
>NC_056748.1:464186244-464206034 GCF_019279795.1 Protopterus annectens
ATAGGGGAAAAAAGGGGGCATTTGTAAGGGCTTCCGCCAGTTTTGGTTTCCACTGGCTCAGGGGCCTTGAAGGATACCACACCAGTCTTGAGTAGTATGAAGTTTGCTTTTGAGAAATTCTTCACTGTGGTCTTTTTTGTTTGGGGTGGGGGCGGGATGTGGATTTCCAGTGAGATTAGTTTATGATCAGATCTCACCAATGAGGGATATACTTCTGGTGTGGAGCATTTTGTCCCCATGTTTGTGATAATGAGATCTAGTATATTTTCTCCTCTCATGGGAACAGTGACTAGCTGTTCCATGGCATTTGAATTTATGAACTCCAGGAACCATTGGGCTAGAAAGTTAGGGCTTGAGTAATGTTCCCAGTCTATATTCGGGTAGTTGAAGTCACCCAATATGATGGTGTTTGGAGATACATTTATACCCTCCAGTGTCTTCAGGAAGGCTGTGTGGGGTTCCTGAGTTTGAGAGGGTGGCCTGTAGCATGCTACAATTTGTAGAGCAGTTTTGCCTATGGTTAGTTGCACCTGGATGGTTTCAAGCTGCATTGCCACCAACCTGGAGGTGTGGGTATCCTTTATGAATATGGATACACCCTCCTTTTGTGGTGTGGTCCGGGTTTTGGGCCGGAACGCATGATATGAGGTAAAACCTAATAGTGCCGGGGTGCTCTCAGGAGCCTTGAACCAGGTTTCAATTACAGCACAGACATCGATGTTCTCCATACTAAGAAGGGCCTCAAGTGCGTGCATTTTGAGATTTAGACTTCTGGCATTGAGCAGCATTACCCTCAGTTTCTTCCCATTTTTGTTTTCTAGGGTGGTAGGTTTAGAATTTGAGCCTTGCCTAAAAAAGGCACTATCGGGGTGGCAAGAGCCTTAGCCAATATCCGGAATCCCAGGGGTGACAGGTGCAAGCCGTCCCTTGCGAAGCAGCGTGGCTTGTCAAGCATGTCATCCCAGGCAGACGGACACTGGATCCCCTTTGAATGACGCCAGACATTAAGCCAATTGTTAAAGCTGATCATCTTGTCTCTATATTGTGGCATCATTCTTGGTGAAGGAAGGATACTGCTCAGGGTCAGGGTCATACCTGCCTGGGCTACATAATCAGAGAGCTCCTCTATGTCTCTTTTCATGTAGTCCAGGGAGGTACGTCTCAGGTCGTTCACACCTGCATGGACAATGACTGTGTCATATTTGTACCTGCCATGGAGTGACCCGAGTGCTTGTGTTATGTGGCGGATTCTAGCGCCCGATAGGCAGCTTACTGTGACCCTCTCCTTGTTCAGCCTGGTGAGTGGGACGTCAGTGTGTCTGACTATGGATTCACCTATGACAAGTATGTTTGGTGTTGTATCCACAGAGGTTGTTGCACACCTATAATGATTAGTCATCTTTGCTAGACTTTGCTTGCTTTGGAAAAGATTTCAAATATACCTCAAGCATAAACCCTCACTCACACTCTTCAATAGAAACCGTGATGAGTGGATGTGAAACAGAATACGTAGCCCAGGGATCACTGCAGTGGCTAAGCTTGTCACAAGCATACAGAAGTGACCTAAGGTCTGGAAAGTGCCAGCACACTCTGGCAAAGATAACAGATGTGTTCATGGAGAAAGCAGAGTACCCACCTATGAAATAATTGAGGTCACATGTATGTATATGGATTTTTTCCACAGCTACCTTACATGTGTAATGCACATACAGTTGTCATTGTGATATGTCATACACTAGAAAAATCAAAACCTACTCCATATTGACCAACAGTGTCACACACCTGGAACACACACACCCAGTAAGCAAGTGCAAGATTCAAACTCCTTCCTAACTACATTATGATACTACAGCAGTATGCATTTACACGATGCGCTATACACATTACTGGGATTTCACCTTTCCACACGTATATTTGTAGGATGGTAACATCATCAGACTTGTCAAAGATGAGTATACCACTTTTAAAGGGTGTGAGTATTCTCCAAAAAGGTTGCTCCTCCCTAGGGAGAGACACACACTCACACACACAGTTGGCAAGTGCAGGATTCAAACCCCTACCTAACTACATTATGATACTACAGCAGTATGCATTTACACGACGTGCTATACACATTACTGGGATTTTTCCTTTCCACACGTATATTTGTAGGATGGTGACATCATCAGACTTGACAAAGAGGAGTATATCACTTTTAAGGGGTGTGAGTAGTCTCCAAAAAGGTTGCTCCTCCCCAGGGAGAGACACACACACAGTTGGCAAGTGCAGGATTCGAACCCCTAACTACATTATGATACTACAGCAGTATGCATTTACACGACGTGCTATACACATTACTGGGATTTTTCCTTTCCACACGTATATTTGTAGGATGGTGACATCATCAGACTTGACAAAGAGGAGTATATCACTTTTAAGGGGTGTGAGTAGTCTCCAAAAAGGTTGCTCCTCCCCAGGGAGAGACACACACACAGTTGGCAAGTGCAGGATTCGAACCCCTAACTACATTAAGATACTACAGCAGTATGCATTTACATGACGCGCTATACACATTACTGGGATTTCACCTTTCCACAGGTATATTTGTAGGATAGTGACATCATCAGACTTGACAAAGATGAGTATACCACTTTTAAGGGTGTGAGTAGTCTCTAAAAAGGTTGCTCCTCCCCAGGGAGACACACACACTCACACACACAGTTGGCAAGTGCAGGATTCAAACCCCTACCTAACTACATTATGATACTACAGCAGTACACATTTACATGACGCACTATACACATTACTGGGATTTCTCCTTTCCACAGGTATATTTGTAGGATGGTGACATCATCAGACTTGACAAAAATGAGTATACCACTTTTAAGGGGTGTGAGTAGTCTCCAAAAAGTTGCTCTCTCCCCTGGGAGACACACACACACACACACACACACACACACACACACACACACACACACACACACACACACACACACACACACACACACACACACACACAGTTGGCAAGTGCGGTGTTCTTAATCCAAACTTAATACATCTTTACACTACAGCAAGCAATATGGAGTTTCAGGGTGCAATACAGACATTACTTGCTGACAGTTTGCCCAAAGGTTTTTTTTTTTACAGTTGTTAACCTCAGCAGGCTTATCATACTAGGTGTATTGCATGCATAGGCCATGACCATATCATATATGGGTTGATGCACCACATGCTGGCACACACAGGGTCAAACCCCTGGCTAAGCTCTGTCAACCCAATACTGGACAATACAGTCAGGAGGAGTAGGGTCATACAACCACAACAACAACTGTCTCACATAGACCTACAATATAAGCACCAGCAAAACACACACATAAGTACACATTACCATACTCGGAGAATACAAATATTAATCTGAAAAAGAGAAAGTGTCCTCCTAAGCAGACAAGCAAGCAACATGCACCTCCAAGCACACACCAGAAAACACATAATACACCAAAGCAGTGTGCCTCACAACAGGCCCTGAGGCAAAACATACCCAACACACATAATAGGTGACTTCATAGTCAGGCACACAGATGTTCCACTCACTCGGCTGGACAAGGGGAAGGTTACTGTCAGTTGTCTGTCAGGTGCTATGATCCGCCACATAACACAAGCACTTACATCACTCCAGAACAGATACATATATGACGTGTTCTTTGTACATGTCAGTGTGGATGATCTGAGACATACCTCCCAGGACAACATGACAAGAGATATATATTAGCTCTATGATCATGTAGCCCAGGCTGGTATGACCCTGACCTTGAGTAGCATCCTACCTTCACCTACATGATACTGCAATATAACAGAAAGACGATAAACTTCAACAATTGGCTGAGCTTCTGGTGTCATTCAAAGGGGATCCAGTCTCTGTCTGCCTGTGATGACATGATAGACAAGCCTCGTTGCTTCACTACAGATGGTTTGCACCTGTCACTCCTATGCTTCTGAATACTGGCCAAGGCTCTTGCTGTCCCCATATTACCTTTATTAGGCAAGGCTCAAAGGTTCATAGGTAGGTACTAGGCTATCGGCCCTGGGGCCTATACAAGCCCAGCCAAAAAGGTACCCTGGCTTTTGCCACCCAAGAAATTTATTTTCCTGTGCCACTGTCGAGCAGAGACACAGAAGTGATCCCCAGGGTGAATTCCCTATTTCCCATCCAATCATCAAGATTTTTCTTGAAGAGTGCTAATGAGAAGCTTTGTTTGATATAGATAGGTAGTTTATTCTGGAGTATGGGAAGTCTCTGGGACAGGAATCTATCCCTCTGGCATGTTCTGTTTATTGTGGTGACAAGGTTTAGGTCCCTAGAGCATGTAGGAACATAGGTTCATAGGTAGGTACTAGGCTATCTGCCCAAGGGCATTTATAAGCCTAGCCAGAATGTGTTGGCTTCAGCCTCCCTTTTAAATTAGTTTCCTGGGCCTCTGTCTAGCAGGGCCACTGAAGTGATCCCAGGGGTAAATTTACAATTTCCCATCCACTCGTCAAGATTCCTCTTGAAGAGAGTCAGCAAGGGGCTCTGCCTAACATAAACTGGGATTCTATTCCAGAGCGAGGGAAGTCCCTGGGACAGGAATCTATCCCTCCAGCACGTTCTGTTTATTGCTGTGCTGAGGTTTAATTCACTGGAGCGTGTGGCTCTAAGAGATTTGGTTTTCTTGAGGTGGAGCATGTCCATTAATTCCGGGTTGAACATGGCCTTATACGTCAGGCATAGATCACCTCTGTGGAGCATGTCCATTAATTCTGGGTTGAACATGGCCTTATACGTCAGGCATAGATCACCTCTGAGCGGGCAGTAAGCAACCGAGTAGAGCTGGAGTTTCTTTAGTCGAGCTGCATAGGGCATCTCTTTGAGGCCCATGATCCTCTTGATGAGGTACTTCTGTGGTCTTACCAGCTGTTGCATGTGCCGATTAAGATACATACCAAATGGAGTATTGTACTCTATTATGGGCCTAATGAGTGATGAGTAGAGGGGTACACTGACCTCTCATGATCTAGAGGTGAACCCTTTCGTGATTAGGTGGGCTACATAGAAGGAATTTCTAACCACTTTGGCAATGTGATTATCAAAGGAGAGGTTACTATCTACCTGGGTCCCCAGGTCCCTAATTACATTTTCTGTACCTAGTGGATTACCACCTATGTGGTGATTCATGGGCACTTTGTTTTTTCCAAAGGGGATGACTATGCATTTTTTGGCATTCAGCTTGAGGCCGTGGTTTTGACACCAGGTATCTGTCTCTGTAAGACCCTTCTGGAGGATGTCTGTGTCAGCCAGAGAGTCAATTATGGCCCCCAGTTTGCAGTCATCTGCGAACTTGGTCAGCCACAGTCCTCCCGTGCTTGCCTGTACCTCAGAGAAGTATATACTGAACAGGAGGGGTCCCAGGACTGAGCCCTGTGGGACGCCACTTGTGACTGGTTTAGAGTTGGACATGGCACCCGCAACTCTGACCATGTGTGTTCTATCCATGAGCCAGTTGACCACCCATCTCGTGACATAGGGGTTAATGTTCAAGCTGGTAAGCTTGTCTTTGATGCCAGAGTAGGGAATGGTGTCAAAGGCCTTAGTGAGGTCCAGGTAGGCTGTGTGGACTACCTTCCCTTCATCTATGGCCTTGGTAACTGTTTCAAAGAAGTCAACTAGGTTTAGGAGGCAGGATCTGCCTTTAACAAAGCCGAACTGGGAAGGGTCCAGTGTCTGGAGGTTCCCAATATGAGTTCCATGATAATTCGCTCCATAGCTTTACAGAGCAGGCTGGTCAGGCTTATAGGGTGATAGTTCCCAGGTTCTGTTGTGGCACCACCTTTGCGGAGCAGCATGACTGTTGCTGTATGCCATTCTTTGGGTACATAGCCTGTGGTAAGGCTGAGTCTGAACAGTGAATTTAGGTGAGGGTTTAGTTCCTTTTGGAGCTCGTGTAAGACACAACCTGGGACACCATCCAGTCCCATTGATGCTGTGTTCTTAGCTTTGGAGAGAGCTGTTTTTACCTGCATGTCCATGATGTCTGGGGCTTTGCATTCTTCTGGGATGGACATGGGCCCTTTTGGGGGTGGGGGGGTGAAGTTTGCACTGAACTTGTCCGCCAGGATGTTGGCAATGTCAGTTGATTCAGTGTATTTTTTGCCATTTTGCAGTAGCTCAGAGCATATCTGAGAGTTGCCACCTAAATGTTTGATATAGCTAAAGAAGGCTTTGTGGTTATCTTTAGATTCCTTGGCTATTTTTCTTTAGAAACTGGCCTTGGATGATTTTATGAGTGATCATAGCTTCTTGCTAATAATGATCAGTGATGCCTTTCCTTTTTGGAATTTTGCTCTATCATGTAGTAGTTTCCTCCTTCTGTTGTATAGCTTATTTATGGCCAAGGACCACCAGACTGGTTTCCTCTTTTTGGTGGAGTGAGTCTTGGTTTTACTTGGGATGGCTTGATCCATGCATCCCTGTAGATGCTCATAGAATGCACTTGTAAAGGATTCTGAGGATTGGATAGCATTATCCTGTAGCAAGGGGGCTTTGAAACTTTCCACTTTGGTCTTGACAAGTGTGAAGTTTGCTTTTGAAAAGTTTTTCACAGTGGTTTCCTTGACTGGGGTGTGGTCGGGATGTGGATGTCCAGTGTGATTACTTTATGATCTGATCTTACCAGCGAGGGGTTTACCTCTGGTGTGGAACACTGATCCCCCATGCTAGTGATGATCAGGTCCAGTATGTTGTCACCTCTAGTGGGCGTGGTGATCAGCTGTTCCAGGGCATTTGAGTTTATAAACTCTAAGAAGCATTGGGCAAAGGAGTTTATACTTGAGTAATTCTCCCAGTCAGTGTTTGGGTAGCTGAAATCTCCTAATATCATGGTGTGTGGTAGGGCCTTTATATTTTCCAGTGTTCTCAGGAATGCTGAGTGAGGGTCCTGAGACAAGGTAGGTGATCTGTAGCAAGCTATGATCTGATAAGCAGCTTTGCCCACTGTTAGTTGCACTTGGATGGTCTCCGAGGCCTCGTGCTGTGCCAGCAACCTGTAGGTGTGGGTATCCTTTATGAAAATGGATACACCCCCTCCTTTTGTATTTCGGTCTGGGTTTTGGGGCCAAAGCTCAGAGGGACTGGGATTTCTTTAAGTGGAGCATGTCCAACATCTCTGTGTTTGACATAGCTTTGTATGTTAGGCAGAGATCACCTCTGAGTAAGTGATATGCGACAGAGTAAAGCTGGAGTGTTTTGAGATGGCCTGTGTAGGGCATGTATTTGAGGCCACTATTCCTCTTTATGAGGTATTTCTGCGGGCTTTCCAGTTGTTGTAGATGTCTTGTGAGGTACATACCAAAAGGGGTGTTGTACTCTATAATGGATCTAATGAGTGATGAGTAGAGGGGAACAATGACCTCTTTTTTTCTGCATGAGAAACCTTTTGTGATGAGGTGTGCCACGTAGAAGGATTTCCTGACTACTGTGGTGATGTGATTATCAAAGGTGGGACTACTGTCCACCTGTGTCCCAAGGTCTCTTATCACACTTTCAGTGTTAAGTATACTACCACCTATGTTGTAGTTCATGGGTACAGAGCTTTTACCAAAGGGGATGACAATGCACTTTTTGGCACTGAGCTTGAGGCCATGACTTTGACACCAGGCATCTGTCTCAGTGAGGCCCTTTTGTAGGATGTCCACATCGTTAGTAGTTTTGATTATGGCTCCTAGTTTGCAGTCATCTGGGAACTTCATTAGCCAAAGACTTTCTGTGTTAGCCTGTACTTCAGGGAAGTAGATACCAAACAGGACAGGACACGACACAGGACTGAACCCTGTGGTACTCCACTTGTCACTGGTCTGAAGTCAGATTTGGAGTCTGCTACTTTACAGTGTGGGTTCTTTCAGTGAGCCAGTTGGCAACCCATCTTGTGACATAGGGATTTATACCTAGTTTAGTGAGTTTGTCTATAATTCTAGAGTGGGGGATGGTGTTGAAAGCCTTGGCAAGATCTAGATAGGCTGTGTGAACCACCTTACCCTTGTCTATGGCTTTGGTGACTGCTTCAAAGAAGTCTATCAGGTTTAGGAGACATGATCTGCCTTTTACAAACCCGAACTGGTTGTGGTCCAGAGTTTGGAGATTACCAATGTCTTTGTTTATAAGTTCCATGATGATACGTTCCATGGCCTTGCAGACGAGGCTCATCAGGCTAATGGGGCGGTAGTTCTCGGGGTCCATGGTGGCTCCCCCTTGTGTAGTGGGATAACCGTTGCTGTGCACCATTCAGCAGGCACAAAGCCTGAGGTGAGGCTATGACTGAACATGGTACTTAGGTGTGGTGCCAGTTCGTTCTGTAGTTCGTGTAGAACGCAGCCTGGGATGTTATCTGGTCCCATGGATGCTGTGTTCCTGGCTTTGGAGAGTGGTTTTTACCTGTGCAGCCATGATGACATCAACTTTGCATTCTTCCAGTATAGAAATGGGCTCTTTCATGGGTGAGAGGGGGGTAAAGTTAGCACTAATCCTATCTGCCAGGATGTTGGCAATATCAGTTGGGTCTGTATATTTAGTGCCATTGTGCTGTAACTCAGAGCAGATCTGAGTGTTGCCATTGAGATTCTTGACATCGCTATAGAATGCTTTGTGGTTGTCTTTAGAATCAGTGGTGATTTTGTTTTCGTAACTAGCTTTGGAGGATGTTATCAGGGATCACAGCTTCTTACTGAGGTTGACCAGGGAGCTCCTCCACTCATGGGATTTTACCCTCTTTTGAAACAGTTTCTTCCTTCTGTTGTACAGTTTGTTTATGGCAGGGGACCACCAGATTGGGTTCCTTTTCTTGGAGGATAGCGTCTTGGTTCTGTTTGGGATAGCACGATCCATGCACTCATGTAAGTGCTTATAAAGTGCAATTGTGTAGAATTCAGTAGTCGTAACTGTATTGTCCATCTGCATGGGTGTCCTGAAGTTCACCACTTCTGTCTTAAGAAGCATGAAGTTGGCTTTAGAGAAATTTTTTAACATGGTTTCCTTAATGGGGGGTGGGGGCAGAATGTGAATATGTAGGCTAATTAGCTTATAGTCAGATCCGACAAATGAGGCGTTGACTGCAGCTGTGGAACACCAGTCACTCAGGACAAACCAAACACCGTAACCAACACAAATAACCTCAAAGTGAGCTAAATGCTACTCATTGCCAGAAGTCTCAGCCTCCAAATGCACACACTCGAGGCACTTCTCAGTATGGAGAATATTGATATCTGTGCAGTAACAGAAACCTAGTTCAAAGCTCCAGAGAGCACACCAGCACTACCAGGATACTACTCACTCCATACCTTCCAGCATCAGAACCTGGATCATAGCACATAGGTTTGGATGTATCCATATTCATCAAGGATACCTACACCTCTCTCTACAGGATATGTACCCATAGATTGTTGCACAGCAACATTCTTCCCACTCCACAGGGGTGGGGCCACAAAAGACCCTTGGCATTCACGCTCTATGAGCCTGACGAGTCTGATCTGCAAGGCAATGGAGCCAATCATAATGGAAGTCAACAATAAAGACACTGGGATCCTTCACACAGTTGAGCACACCCAGTTTGGCTTCGTCAAATGCAGATCACGCCTCCTGAACTGGGTGGATTTCTTTGAGACAGTTACCCAGGCTACAGATGATTGAAATGAGTTCCACACAGCCTACCTATACTTTGCTAAGGCCTTTGACACCATTCCCCAGTCAAGTATCATAGATGAACTCACCAACCTGGGCATGAATCCATACATCACAAGATGGATTGCAAACTGGCTCACAGAGAGATCCCACAAATTAAGAGTTGCTAGCTACATGTCAGACTCTACCCCAGTAACAACTGGTGTCCCCCAAGGTTCAGTCCTGGGGTCCCTCCTGTTTGGTATAGACTTCTCAAATGTACATGCCAACACAGGAGGGTTGTGGTTGACTAAGTTTGCTGGGAACTGTAAAGTGTTTGCCATAATAGATTCCCCGGATGACACAAATATTCTCCAGTAGGGACTCTATGTTGTTAACAACAACAACAACAGGGACTCTATGAGACAGATGTGTGGTGTCAGAATCATGGCCTCAAGCTCAATGTGGAAGAATGCATAGTAATCCCCTTTGGTGAAAACAAAGTACCCACATACTACCACATAGGTGTTACCCCCTAAAAACTGACAAGGTAATAAGGAATCTGGGGACACAAGTAGATAGTCATCTTTCCTTTGACAACCATGTTGCCAAAGTGATTAGGAAATCCTATGTGGCCCATCTAATCAACAAAGGGTTTGCATCAGGATCAAAAGAGGTAGTGGTGGCCCTCTACTCTTAAGTCATCAGACCCATCATTGAGTACAATGCACCATTTTGTATGTACTCGACTAAGCATATCCAGAAGCTGTAGAGACCACAGAGGTACCTCACCAAGAGGATTACTGGCCTCAAACAGTTGTGTTACGCAACACAACTGGTAAAACTAAATCTGTTGTCTGCTGCGTACCGCCTACTCAGATGCACACTCTGCCTAACATGCAGAGCCATGTCCAACACATAACTGGTGAACATGCTCCATCTACAGATAACAAAATTGAGTCACACTAAACACTCCAGGGATATGAACCTCATCACAACAATGAATACAACATGCTGGTGGGATAGAACCCCAGACACTTGCCTTACTGTGGAACAGAGTCCCAATGTACATCAGACAGAGCCCCTCGCTGACACTCTTCAATAGGAACCTTGATGAGTGGATGGGAAACAGACAATTCATTCCAGGCATCACATCAGCAGCCCCAGTAGAAAGGGGCTTAGGGTACTAACTATTAGAACTAGGGCTTAGGAGACTACCCAATGGGGTGGTGAACACTGCACAACTTGCCTAGGCTAATATATGCCTTCATGAAGATAGTCTACTACATACCTATAAATCTATGTGACAGGTACATGTCTACAGATAGTAGATGTGTACTTCATTGTACAGTCATGTTGTACAGCAGGCACATGGACCACATACACTGTATTGCTTACAGATACTGGTGGCTGTTATGTACAGTGGGTGAGATGTGCACCTCATGTCTTTTGTGCCATTGGGATGTGTGCTGGGTGGGACAGTCCTGGATGGCTCCCTGTCATGGTCACCCTCTTAAACACATCTCTGCCCATCCATCTTTGGCTTATTATACTGTGTTCCCCCTATATATATATATAGGTACATAGGTAGGTAATAGGCTATCTGCCTGAAGGCATATATTAGTATGGCCAGAGTGTGCAGCTATCACCACACATGGGGTTAGTTCCCTAGGCCTCTGTGTAGTAGAGCTGATGAAGTGATCCATGGTGTGACAGTTCAGTTTCTCATACACTCATCAAGGCTCCTCTGGAAGAGTGTCAGTGAGGGACTCAGCTTAATGTAGGTTGGGAGCCTGTTCCAAAGCAAGGGAAGTCTGTGAGTTAGTAATGTATCCCTCCAACATGTTCTATTTATTGTTGTGATGATGATATCCCTAGAGCATGTGGCACAGTGAGCTTGGGTTTACTTCAGATAGTGCATGTACATCAGTTCTGCATTGGACATGGACCTGTCTGTTGGGCAGAGATCGCCTGAGTAGACAGTATGCAACAGAGTACAGATTGAGTTAACTTCAGTCTTGTTGCATGGGGCAACTGTTTGAGGCCAGTAATCCTCTTGTTGAGGTACTTCTTTGGCCTTTCCAGCTGCTGAAGGTGCCTAGTCAGATTCATCGCAAGTGTTCCGTGATACTCTCTGATGGGTCTGATGACTGATGAGTAGAGGGAACCTCCTTTGACCTACATGGAAAGACCTTGACAATTGATGTGAACACATAGCATGATTTTCTAACCACTTTGTGACTGTGTTTCTGGAAGTAGAGATGACTATCCACATGTGTCCATAGATCCCTTATTATTACCTCCATATTTAGGGTGCTGGCACCTGTGTGGTATTTGTATGACTGTAGCTCGAGGCCATAATTTTGACACCACATCTGTCTGACTGAGACCCTTTTTAAGGATGTCCCTGTTGTCCCAAACATCGATTATGACAACCTTTTTGCAGTCATCCACAAACTTTGCTGTCCTTGTGTGTTTGACTGTATTTCTGAAAAGTATACACCAGGCAGGAGGGGTCCCAGGACTGAGCCATGGGGGTCAGCAGTTGTTACCAGCTTACAGTCCAACAGAGAGACCACAATTCTTACCTTGTGGGATCTATCTGTGCCCCAGCTGGCAATCTATCAGATGACATACGTGTTTATGCACAGGTTGTTGATTTTTGTGGATACGACATGTGTGTGGGATGTTGGAAAAGGGCTTTTCAAGGTCTATGTAGGCCGTGTGTAGCTCATTTCACTGATGTATGTCCTGGGTGACTGCTTGAAAACTGTCTAGCAGGTTTAGGAACCATGATCTGCCCCTGACCAAACCAAAATGGGTAGGGTTGGGTGTTTGTAGGCTCCCAATAGCTCTGTTTATGAGTTCCATAATGATGGACTCCATGGCCTTGCAGATCAGTCTTATTAGACTTATAAGACAATAGTTCCCATGGTCTGTTGTGCACCAACACTTGTGGAGTGTGCCAAACGTGGCTGTAACCCATTCAACAGTTTCATATCCTGTACAGAGGGTGAGTCTCAACAGACTGTTCAGGTGCAGGGTCTGTTTGTTTTGAAATTCACATATGACACAGCCAGGGAAACCAATTCATCCCATAGACGCCATGTTTTTAGGTTTGGATAGAGCTGTTTAAACATTGTATATGTGATTTCTGGGTTTTCACAATCTCCAGGTGTGGTAATGGGCCCTTTTGTCAGTGAGAGGGGGGTAAATATGTATGAACCTGTCTGACAAGATGTTGGCAATGTCAGTCATGTACATATATTCATTTACACTTTGCACTGACTCAGAACATATATGAGTTTACATTGATATTTATGACATAGCGAAAGAAAGCTTCATGGTTCTCTATGGACTCTTTGGCAATATATTTGCCAGAACTTGGCTTGGATAATGTTAGGAGTGCTCATTGTTTCTTGATTATACTAATCGGAGATTTATTTATCTTCTTTGGATTTTCACTTTCTTTGAACAACTTAAGTACTTGTAGTACATAGTTTGATTATGTCAGGGGTCCAATATATTATATGGGTCTGTTCTCATATCACTGTGTGCGCAAGGCAGGATTGGTGAATAGTGACAAGTGTCTGGAGTAAGAACTGCAACTGCCAGATATGTGTGGCCCACTGCTGTACTCAGACATGGCCTAAGTGTGTGAGCATGCCCAGTATGACATTTCCGTATGTTGCTGACTGACATTTGCTTCCTTAAGTGTGTGAGCATGCCCAGTAAGACCTTTCAGTATGTTGCTGACTGAAATTTGCTAAATTTGTTTAAGTGTGTGAGCATGCCAACTATGGGCATATATACTATATGTGTGTGAAAAATCAAGTTGGTTTTTACTTCAGGGCTCACCTTTGTGTTGTACATCGACAGGAAGCACGCTGTGCCTGCAGGGCTTCCATGAGTCAATTTGCATAGACTTATCAACATTTCTACATACAGGGAGGACAGCTATTATTTGTACATTTCTACCCGGGGGGCACACCTGATTGTTACTGTGGGTGTACATAGGATGAGGGGTACACCTGACACTTATACAAATTTGTTAGACCTGCACTGCTATGTCAGGTACTCCATTTCAGTCTGTACTGTTGCCTATTGTACTGGCTTGAGGCATACCACTGTACTACAGACCTTACCTTCCAATTACACGCATATTAGTTTGTGACTTCATAGCCTACCCAACCCACATCACACTGCCTGGCCTGCTGTTATCTGTCTGCATAGACCTGGGGGGAGGTTACTCATATGCCTCTTCAGAGGGCATGATACAGCATTTGTTTGTGTCTGCAATTGTCCTGCTGGCTGTGACTGTTAGGTATGTCACCCCCCAACTGGTATGCGAGTGACTTAAGTTGTGCCTGTGCCAGTGAAATGCTGTCATGGCTTAGTGGTTCAGTACTGTGACTATAGTGCACAGTATCCTGAGTTCGAGCCATGTCACTGCTTTTTATTTTCCTGCTGGGCAGACCTGACAGGTTAAGGAACACTAAAGCAGGTGTGAGCGTGTTTACCCAACTTTGCTCGACTTTGCCCAACATTGCCCAAATTTGCCTGACATTGCCCGACATTGCGCTGGTTAGCGCAGTGCGCAGCTACGCCCAATTGTATTTAAATATGCTCAATACTGGTAAAATGTGCTTAGCAGTACTTTATATTGCTTAGAATAGGGCACTCATGCCTCAGGTGGTGCTGCAGGGCTGCCTGTGTCGGATGCACATAGTATACTCCCTATACATGTTTGAAAACAGGTAGTGTCAAGCTAGGCATCCCTTTTACTGTATGTGCGAGTCAGAGAGAGGTGTCATTTCCAGGGTTCCTACTGAGTCAGTGTATGTGCTATGCGTTGCCTCTTTGCCAAGCCCAGGGCATACTGGGCACGCCTCCTTCTGCCTACTCCTCCGAGTCACGCTGTGCCTGTGCAGGCTTTGGCAATGATGGGGGGCTGTTTGGCCCTGCCCCATGCTGTTCCTGCTGCAGCTGTTTCCGCAGGATCATATTGTGTAGCATGGCACATACCATAACAATTTGGGTACATGTAGTTGGTGAGTATTGCAAGGCTCCACCAGATGTGTCCAGGCACCAGAACCGTGACTTGAGCATCCCAAACACATGCTCAATTATGTTTCTTGTTTATGTGTGTGCCTCATTATGGAGTTCTTGTTCTGGTGTGTGTGCATTTCTGATGGGTGTCATCAGCCATGGCTCCAGTGCGTATCCAGCATCCCCCACTAGGTGACCATCAGGGATGTCCCCATTGGTAAATCTCTGGTACAGCTGCATCAGATGCCAGATGTGGGAATCGTGATAGCTTCCAGGGCAGCCAGCACACACATTCATTATTATGCCCTGGGCATCACACACGACCTGGCAGTCAATGGAGGGGAAGCCCTTGCAGTTGATGTAGACCCTATCCCGCTCACTGGGTGGTGCTTTGATGCATATGTGCGTGCAGTCTATTGCACCCACTACCTCAGGGTATTCTGCTATTTTGTGGAAAAGACGCATATTGCTGGCCAATGCCTCACGTGAATTGGGGAAATATATGTGGTCACCGACGTGCTGACATGGCATCCAGGAACTGGTTGAGTACCCTGGATGCTGATGCCTGTGAAATCCCCATCATATCACCAGTTGGTCTCTGGAAGGTACCTGTAGCTAGTATTCTTATGCCAATGCATACCTTGGTATCCAATGGGATGGGTTCCCCTCTATTGGTTCTGTGTGTGAGGTGTGGCCAGCACAGCTCAACAATTTGCTGCAGGAGGTCTCTGTCCACCCTATAGCACTCCACTATCTCCAGCTCATGTAGCCCCTGGTAGGTTACCCTGGGTCAGTACACTCTTCTCCGTCTCCTCACTGTGGGTTGCTCAGCAGCATTCACAACATCACCACCCTCAGCACCTTGCACATGTTGGTTTATGATAGCAAGAGCAGCCCCTAACATTTTGTCTGACTTAAGCTTTTTAAGCTTTTCCTCTTTCTATACTGCAGTGTTGCAGACTTCTTGGGAAAAAAACAGGGGGGAATGCTGTTTGCAGAGTTTAAAGTGCTGGGCTGGGCTGGGCTAGTCTGCTGCCTGTGTAATTGGCTGATTCTGATATATTTCACCTGGCAGCTCTGCTAGTTCTCCTTGGTTAACTTCCTACTACTTCTTTTCCTTCCTTTTCCCTTTCTGTTTCCGCCCGGGGCAGCACCGCACAAACGCGCTCACATGCTGTGTGTATGTTTGCAAGAAATTTCTGAACTTTTAACAGTGTGCACCTTTGGTTTCAGGTTTTCAAATAGGACAACTGTAGACATGCCTCTTGCAATCCTGAGCAACTCAGGGCAAGCACAAGCCACTGTGCTCTAATTAGTTTACAGCCTTTCTGACATACCCCCGCATGATGTCACCTATATTCTACTCTACTACTCACCTACTCCTACACTTACACTCTTGGGACATGGCTCACATGCTGGGGAAAATTGGGATTCACTGTCCTTATCCTCATTTGTATAGGATTGCCTACTAATGCATGGTTACATCTGTCACACTGAGCTTCCCCCCTTAGCAACCACTACTCAGTGGCCATGTTGTCTTCAGCCTGCCATTCACCTGCATGACAGGATAAGTTTTTTTAGTGAAAATGCCTATTTTTGGCTATTTTTAAATTATTTGCTTGTTTTTTAAAGCGCCGCACTTTTGCGCGCTGCTGCGCTATGCTTAAACATTGGAGATCAGGGGAAAAAAGTTAGATTTTAATAATTTTAAACATTTATAAATGCCAATGGCCTTATATTTGGCCATTGGCATGCTTCCTCAACTGTATGCATCCTTTATTTGGAGCTGTCATAGCTCCGTTTAGCTATTTGCAGAACGGTACTCCCTTACCAACAGAGTACATTTCTGCAGATAACACTAATCTTCCACGGACAGGTTAGTGTTTCCTGGATTGCAAATTTACCTCATTTGCATAGCTTTCAGCAGCAAATGAGGTAATTTGCATACCATGACGCTGTCCATGCAAGAGTAGCTTTAGCAGCTCTCGTGCACGCCCCTGCCGGCTGTACCTGGATCGCACGGCAGACATATTGCCGCCATGAGCTCCTACACTCTTCTTGCACTCCATGCAAGCTTTCGTAAATCTGGCCCAATGTCTATTTATGTAGTATAAATACATAGTTATGTAAATCACAAATACTTATTATATTTCTAAATGTTTTACAACTACATTCTAATTTCAAATTGTAAGTGTAATAACAAATAATTTAAAGAACAATGCTAAAAAATTTAACTATAGTTTATAGAGTATAAAATGTGAACGCAGACCTTCCCAGACTGGATAAATAGTTACAGGAAATGTTCTAAAAACAAGAATGATTGCCAGACAAGTGGCTTATATTTTTCTAAACTATTATTGTTATTAAAACATAATTGTTAAAATGTTTACAGGCAACACTATTTGGTAATTGTAATAAAAGGTCACAATTGTGCATAGATGTCACTGATAATCTGTTTGCAAGTAAATGTTAAAAGAAAAAAAACTCAGTTGCATCAAGTACAGCCAGCAGATGGGCTATAGTATACATATAGTTCAAATCAATTGTGCAGGAGGGTATAAATACCTACTAGTGGTAATAAACAGCAAAAGCTTTATAAAACATGATGAAATCAGACAAAGGTCCATAGTTTGTTAACCTAATAAAGCAAACAAACAATCCTGCAGTATACTACAGATGGGAGGGGCCCTCTCTCAGTTTTACGCTGACTGTATAAGCAGTACTGCACAATGGTCTGAAATAGAGCTACAGGAGGAAATAATATTTCATTCCTTCTTGACAATACTCTTTTAGGTGGGGAAGGAAAAACAGGTATTAGTGCATAAGAAACACCGGTAAACAGATTAAATCTGAAAGTCCAAGATATTTTATGCTAGTTATTATTGTATTGTTTAGTATTTAATTGTATTTACAACCTGTTAAACTGTAAAGCTATACACAAGATGATTTAAAATTGCTTTATTACAGCTATACAAGAGAGTAAAAATATGTAAAAAAAATGAACAAGAATGGTCACTATCTTTAATATGTTTTTGGCAAGACAATGTTGGTATACAAAAAGCATAGCTGCCTCTGATGGCAATTTCACTATATATTTCTAAAGAGGCATAACAATTTCCAAGATTTTGCTTAATATTAATGTTATTAAATTTGTAAGATTAGACTAAATGTACTTTACAATCTTTGTATGTGCAAATGCAGAAGAATTCAGTACAAATTATAGTCTTTTTATGTACAAATGCAGAAGAATTCAATACAAATGAAATTAATGTCTAGCAACGAATATGTGTGAAAAAACATCTTTAAAAATGGGTCCAGGGTACCTACTAGATTGAAATGCATGAATAGCAAACAGTCTGTGTAAATACATACTGTACAGGATACATTGTAATAAGTTCAAAATTAATTTGTCAAGTTGTAATATTGGTTTCAAGTTGCAGTTTTATCATTGGTTTTTGGACCATCATTTTATCTGTACTAGTATTGGTTACCCCAGCTAGAGAAAAAAAAAATAAAATATTGTATTCATACAGCTAATGGACTAATATGTAAACAACATTTTTCATAGTATATTTCACTGTCAACCAAAACGTTTATGGGCAGTTCAGAAATATAACCACAATGTTATGGATAAAATGACATTGAAAATGTATATTTTCAGCAGTGTATAAATGCTTGCAGTAGCACATAGTTCTTGTCTTTTATAGATATTAGTCTATTTTGAATTCAACAGTTGCAAAGAGTTAATGGAACAGTTCTAAGCCATAAATTAAATTATGTGATTGCAAAAGAATAAATTAATCAAGTTAAAAAATAAAATTAAAACAGACACAGCCCATAACTGATGAAATATTTTCACCGAATAGTTTTCAAAAGAAAAAGTTGTTAAATACATTCAGTTTTGGTAGTAATACTTGATATAATTGTATTAACTATGTAAAATTGCATTTTGACTTGTATCAAAAGAAGAATAAAGGTTTTGTTTCTTAATGTGTTTTCTATATAATGTGATCAAAAATACATATCAGTATAAAGTGTTTTGAGTATGTTTAAAAAAAGAGGGAATTGTTAGAGATTATGAATATAAGGCTGAAATTAATTATGTTGTAAATATGCTGAAAGATAAAGCATAGAATAAACAGTTTGCTTGAATATATGTATAGAGTTTAGCAATGTAAAATGGGCATTCATACTATATGTATAACAGGCTTCTCTTCACAGCATCAAAAAAGGCCTAACAAAGCAATATTGGAAAGCAAGTATTACATGATTTTCTCATGTTTGCAGAACAAATATCTAAACTCAGCAATACGTGATGTTTTTTAATATGAACAGAACATATGTTTCCTTTCATACTTCTGGTATTCTGATTGCGTGCATTTGTTTATTTTCACATCAGCAGAACTGCTGACAAGTAAATTATGAAAGGACAATAGAAAAGTCTAAAAACAGACATTATGTGACTTCCCACAGAAGGCAAAAAAGATACCAAGAGGAAATAACAAAATCTATGTGCGTGACTAGCACTCTATATAACAATTGTAGTAGTTCAGTTATGTGAGAGACAGAGAGAGGTATTTTGTAGAAGTCATCATTCATATCTGTAATGAAGGAAAACTTTGTAAATATATGCTACAAACTGACAGAAAGAGTACGTGTTGTTTGTTATAAAAATAAGTTATCTGTAACTGTGCTTATAGCTGCAAAATATATTTCTTTATCAGTGTGTAATTTGAGAGGCTTGATGCTTTAAACAGATTACAGCTGGAGTCATGCAAAGCTCTGTGACTTTGATTTTAGCAGTAAACAGCCAGCAAGACTGTGTGTCTTAAAAAGACTTTGGTTCCAGCACAACAAAAAAGCACAGCATAGAAGCAGAGCGCAAATTAAAATACATTTTCACTAGGATCAGGAAATTTACCCTTTTCTTCACTATAGTGCAATCTTTGAGTTGGTATATATAATTTGCAGGTGTTGTGGGGGGTACATGGGGGGGCTTGCCCCCTGCATAAAAAAAGTAGATTTATGCGGGGGGGGGGGGTTGGATGTTTGAGTTTGCAGAAACTTGATTATGTCT